>NC_092588.1:126027500-126327500 GCF_047663525.1 Anas platyrhynchos | reverse complement strand
ATCAGAGTACATTCATGCTTTCTAGGTGCTCCTGGAATGAAGTATTTGTTTTGCTACTCATAAATTCAGGATGTTTGTAACGAAAGAAAAGATATTTTCTCTCTTCCTCTGTCCACAGTTATTTGGAATATTACAATAAGACACAAGAAAAGCCTTCAGGAATGTCACTGAATATCTTGATTTACCATTTGTTTTTAATCTTGCCCATCTAGTTCAGGCCAAATCCCTGAAATCTCATTTTCTTCTCTGAAAAGTAATGAAGAATCTCCACCTGACTGTTGGAAGCTTCATGGCACAGTCATTCTCATTTTCTCATACTAATTTACTCCAAACTCTGACTGCACAGCTGAGCAGTGACTACCATACAGACAGACAGATAGATGGATAGCTTTCCCACATATCTTTTGATTTCCATATCTACCACATTAAGGACTCACTACCTGGGATGTGTTTGTCTATAATCTTGTTCAGTAAAGCACCTTTCTGTTCTAACTTCAAAAGACAACAAAATGTATCTTCCAATCTGCAGTGACTGGCAGATGGCCATTACCAAGTATCTTACTTTCTTTGAGTGTAGTTCATCAATGCTTCATCAATGCCATTCTCTATGCCGTTAGAAGACTTGAGTTTGTAGTGTGGGGTGTTGCTTTTTTTCCCCCGAAATCACATTCCATTGTCTCTGCAATCATTGTCTATTCTCATCTTCACATAATTGCTGCTTTATTAAGAAAAGTATTTAGAAAGTTCCTCCCAAAACCTCTACTCTGAGTACTTTTCAAAAATTAAATGCTAACAGAACAATTTCTCTCCTACCACTAGAGGAATGCTAAGTAGCAGGACCGTTGGTTTGTTTGTTTGTTTGTTTCTTTTTTTTTTTTTCCGTTTTTTAAAATCTTCTCCCCTGAAACTGTATGAGACAGTTAAACACTAAACTGATGTGGGTGGCATAAGAACAAGAAATATTAGAACAGCACAAAACAGGATAGTACAGGATAGATTTCCTGTCCTGAGAAGGTAGACAAGAAGTTGTGTGGGAAGGTCAAGTGAAAGAGGAAGAAAAGAAACAGAAGAGAATAAGAGAATTTGGGTGGTTTGTCTGGGACCTGGTCTTGCAAATACATGCTGCTGGGGCCACGCTCTGCAGATTAGACTGCATGGCTTCACATGGGACAGAATTATGTTAGAAGGAGATAACGGCAGAGCCAAGCTGATAATGATGCTGTGTCAAGTAAACCACAGGAGGAGGTTCACATATTCAAAATTATTGTTTCACCTCACTTAGGGAACTGAATATTGCAGCACCGGCATTCACAGACTTATGCTGATGCTCTGCTTGCTCAGTTTTAATTACAGGCAGATATGGCAGGAACATGCACAGAAATGAAATCTTGGTCGCAGAGGTGCTTGAGAGCAGCTGTTCCAGCAACAGTCACCAGCAAGGCACACCACCACTAGGAGGATGACACCTTTCCAAAGAAGCTGGAGTCAAGAATGCAGTAAGGTGCCTTGCAATGGGAACATGGGCACAGAGGAACCTTTCCTCACACAACTCATTTTCAGTGGACAGTCAAACACCACTCGCTGAGAAAGGTTTTTGATAGAGAGATGAGGCAGCTGAAATCGGAAGGTCCATGGAGCCAAGCCATGGGGCTAATGCTGGCAGGGACTTACCTCAGCATCAACTCTTGGTGCTTGTGCTGCCATGTACTGACAAAGGTTCGCTCATTCTGTATGCAGAGCTTTTACTGTCTCCCTCTGCATATTACCCGGTAGATAGCCATCATGTCATTTATTATTTACTACAGCTTTTGACAAATTGAATCCTGGCAAACACGGGTGCAATTCTTCTGAAAAAGTAGAACTTTGTCCATTGAGAAAATGGCCCCTGACATCTCTGTGGCATCCTGCAGGCTCTGATGGAGGGCTGGGCAGAAGGAAAGCCACAGCTTCACAGGGCAGCTTACCATATCAGGATGAGTTCAGAGAATGCCTAAAAAACATTACTTTTTTAAGACAACAAATATACATTTTACAGGTGTACTGCAGTGTACATTCAGTAAACAACATGGTGGTATTTCTTTCCTATGTGAACAGCACTACCATTAAAAAACAACTCCTTCCAACATGGTGTGGAAGTTGGAAATAAATAACCCTTCTCACCTCAAGCATTTGACATACTGTCAATCTTGAGCAGGCATAGTTATCCCCAGAGCTGTATTTTTAAAACAATTTTTCAAAAGCACATCGCCAGCACATTGTCAGTGTTCACAGTTCATCGAATCACGGAACTGTGGAGGCTGGAAGGGGCCTCAGGAGACACCCAGACAGCCTCCTGTTGAAGTTTCTTGTGGTTTTGCCCAGTCAAGTCCTGAAAACTTCCAGTGGTACAGATTCCACATCTTCTCTAGGCAGCTCTTCAGCTAAAAGTGTTTTCAGTTTTCCTCTCAAAAAAAAAAAAAAAAAAAAAAAAAAAACCTCAAATCTTTCACATTCTGGGCAACACAAAACATTTTTCTTCTGATTTACTGAAATGGTTTCAATACATCTGACAAGTGACAACCAGTCAGGAGGAAATTCCAGCAGCAGTTATATAAACACCTGAAAATAGGTGTGTTTAGAGAGGGAATGTTGATGCTGAGCCATGGCTGTGCTGCTACAGGTATTGTTAGACTTCAGAGATAGCACAACGTTAGTAACCCTCATCTGAACAACCCCAAGGTCAGTTCTAGTTGGATATCATGTACGTTTACATATCTTCATGTCAAATGAAAGAGAGAAAAAATTACACCTACATCCACCATTTTCGATTTTGAACCAATTTACCCACAGTGGTTGTAACTATTCAAAATGTCACTTCCAAAAAACTTTGCACAAGATATATTTTTCATATCAGGCAGAGCAATCCCTTCCTCCTGTTGTGAAGGAACAGATCGTTCAAGACGGGAGTCTGGGCTGTGCTAAAGACAGCTAAAATTGCAGCCAGTTCCCAAAATAGATGTCAAAAACTCAGCAGGCTCCTCTTCCCTCCACGGCTGCCCACACTGTGGGAACTGTTCCATCAGTGTTACACTCCTTAGACAGCTCTTCTCCCATCTCCCCAGGCCCAAAAAGGAGAGCTTGCCTTCTGCCCCCATGATTAGCCCTGCCCACACATGCCCTCCTCCCCCAAGCTGGCCAGGTTTAGCTTGAGAATTAAGCCCTGGAGAGTGTCCAAAAAAAATCAGGCGGTTTATTTGCATAGTAATAAGGAATAACATTGATATATGTCTGCTTTTTTATTTCCACACCACGCACACTGAGGAGAAACTCAACCCTATGCAGAGAAGCAGATTTTGAGCCACCAGTATGTGAGCAAGGAGGTAACGGATCAGAGCTCCCACGTTCAGCAGATGGCAGGTGAAAAGCCCATGCACTCACTCAGGCTGGTGACAAACAGGGAACCTTTCCTCATCGTTCAGTGGGCACAATTTGAGTTGGCACAATCCTCTGCAAAGCCACTCCTACCCACTTGCAGTAGTTCAGCAGGGCTCAAGTCATGCCTCATGTACACAGAATTATCTAGGCTGGAAAAGACTTTCACCATCACTGAGTCCAACCACCACACTGAGCTACCAGGTCCCATCACTAAACCATGTCCCTTAGTGCCACATCCACACATCTCAAATATCTCTAGTGATGGGGACTCTACCATTTCCCTGGGCAGCCTGTTCCAATGCTCAACCACCATGTCCATGAAGAAATTCTTCCTAATGTCAAATCTAAACCTCCCCAGCAACACTTGAGACCTTGCATCCCACCGCTTATCACCCAAGAAAAGAGACCAACATCCTCCTCTCTGCAAGTTGCAGACTTTTCCTGGGTAACAAGAGCCTTATTGCCTCTCAAGATATTTTGCAGCGCCAAAATTCTCACTAGCACTGAACACCTCCGGGTGAAATACAATCCAGGCTATTGCAAGCTAGGCCCCCCACTGGGGTCTCTTGAGTTATAATGCCATGCCTGCTCTCGGTGGTCACCCAGCTAGAAAAAATAGCTTTAGATGAGGTTGGCTACAAAGCAGAACTTGCAAGAGAGCTTTCTCCTTTTGCATGTCCTGCAGATGCTAGAAGCCCTGCAAGTTTGCAACATCAGCTTGCTGCCAGGGGAACTGCCTGATTCCTGTCCTGTTGGAAGAAAATCCCTCTCTCTCTCCCCTGTTTTTTTCAGGATGTTTTGAGAGTGTCAATCCTGAGGCTTCCTGCACCCAGGCTTCCTCTCCCAGCTCTCTCCAAAACCACAGTAATGAAGCAATCAGGACCTTTCAGCAATCAGCGCTTTGGTATAATCCTTCCTCTTTGACAGTCAGTGGGAAATAAATCACTGGCTGGAGCTTGCTACAAATACACAACAGAGGCATGTATAACATCCCTTAAAAAAAAATGACATGAAAGACAGACTAATCAGGGATTCTACAGATATCAGAGGAAGGTATTTTCTACAGCAGAGAAAATACCTTATTTTCCTGAGTATTTCCCATGCAATTTTACTTTAGCTTCATGCAAATGTAAATGTGGAAGGTGGAACGCAAGAGATCTCTAGAGGTTCTGTGAATTTTCAGCATTAGTAAACAGAGTATTAAACAAAATTTGAAGGAAAACACAAGCTTTCTATTGTCCAGTGTATTATGTCTTTACATGAAGGACAAGATGAAGGAGACAGACATGTGGCCAGGAGAAAAGCCATATGAAATTTCACCTTTTGACATAATCTAAATGAGGAAGCTGGAATGGAAATTAGAACAGCAAAACAGGAGTTAAAGCATTGATTGGTAGCAAGGGGTTTGGCTTAGAAAAGGATTCTTATGCTCCAAATATTTTTGCTGATGAATGAATGCATTCCAGCACTTTAACTCTCTCCATCACCTCTTAGGAGAAGAAGCCTCCATAGATGCTGAATCAAACCACACAAATGGTCTGGATCAGCGTTTAGGAAAACACAGATCAGGTTTTTGTGATGTTTGAAGATGAGCACTAGCAATTCCTTTCTAGCTGTTTCAGGCACCTACTGGAGCCTGACACACAGATATTCACTTTTAAATTCCAGTTCATTGGACCAGAAATCTAACAGCAGAGTGCTCTGTCCAAAGTACGTTGCCTACTGCTGTACATTTGTGGAGTACTCATTGATTTCAAAGAGGTTATAAACGTATTTTTATTCCAACTTTTATCTGCTTCACTCCGCAATGTATCTCATCACTTCCCTAAAAGAGCTGATGAAAGCAACAGCTCATTATTATTTTTTTATCACCCTTTTAATGATGGTAGCATTAGAATTCATCACCTTGAGAAGACACAGGGCTCTTCAAGTTGCAGAAACTTTATGTTTAAAGTTATAATTTTGCTTTGAAGCCCCATGTCCTGAGACTTCAAAAAGAATTTTCCTCTGCAGTAAGAAAAGATGGAGGAAGAAAAATAGACAGCTGTAATAATGCAAGTTGAGGTATCTGATCTCACAGAATAAGAATACCTTGGAATCTGTACGTGAATTTATCTTAGTATTTTCTGAAGCCAGAAAATACTGTACCCCTAAAGATATAGTAACTGCAATCTGCAAATGACTCCTGAGTCTTAGATCACTGACCATACTTCTTCAAACTTTTGTTGTCATTATACCTTGTTGCACACCATGCGTTAGAGAAAAGCCAATTGAGATATTATAAAAGAATTTGATAAGCCTTTCTGTGCCCAGAGCTCTCTGCTCTTATTCCCATTGGCTGACTGATGCACAAGCAGGACAATATGAACCCAGTCTTCAATTAGCCAAGTTAATTAGTTCCAGTAAAATAAAACCCAAACCTCTACACCATTGCAGAAAAAAAAAAAAAAAAGAGAGAGAGAGAGAGAGGGAGAGAGAAGGTAAATTTGCTTCCCACTCCTTGTTCCTCCAGTTAAAATTGAGTTCATCTCTTGGTACTTGCACACCTGATCACCTGCCAACATTCACAAACCCAAGGAAGTTAACAGAATCAAGGAAATGGGGAAACCCATGGGCATAAAATAGGCAGTAAACATCAAAAGGGATGATCTCCTTTACATCTAAAGCACATATATGTCCCATAGCTCACCTATTAGCTCTTTGATGCTAATTCCTTTGGATGTAGAATGTATTGTTCTGATAATCTTTTTACCAAAACCAAGCCTTTCTTTTTTTTTTTCCTACATCAAAGTAGACTGAAAGTTCTTAAAAATTTAATGTTATAAGCCTAGTTTTCATTCATTTCTTAATGGTCAGTTGAAAAAAAAAAGGCATAGAACATCTGGATTCTGGGAGCTGTCATCTCCAGTAACGTGTCTGTGATACTGACTGCTTTACACCTACCCTACCTCAAGATAACTTTCATCTTCCAACCAAAAAAGCAAAAAACAAACAAACAAAAATACAGTAACCAAAAAAAAAAAAAAAAAAAAAAAAAAAAAACAGGTGGATGGGCCCATGACAATCCCAAGACCTAAGACCTACTCACATTCCAAAGACCCTGAGTTGTGCCTGGGCAGAGCAGCAGTGGACATAGCAAAGACTCATGCATGCAGGTGGATGCAACAAAGGCAGCCAGTATCAGACCATAAAAGAGGAGCAGTGGGGAAGAAACCTGGGAGATGCATTGTGCAGGCCAGACCAGGCCAGACTGGGGGGTGAGTGGACACAGACAGGAGGCATCTGACAGAATATTGCCCGGTAGGTAATATCATAGTGATGATGCCTCCATAAATGCTGGGGAAAGGAAGTTCCCAGAGCATTTGAGCTGGCTCCCAACAGCCTCACAGCCTTTGTGCTCTGTGCTGCATCCCGGTGAGGTCATTCCCCCTTCCTCCTTCCTCCCAGCTTTGCAGTGAAGTGACGTCTTTGACTCCAGACCGGACAAGGGCAGAGCAGATTGACTGATCATTTCCTTCCAAGGCAGGTCTTGTCTCTGCCATGGAGCACAGGACTGAGGCTATCTTAAGACTTTTCAAGGTACTGGATGGTGGCACAGAGATGATGAAAGACCCACAGCCCCTGACAGTGGAGAAGCTGCTGTGTTTATGCTAAGTAGTTTAGGAGATTTTTGTGTCCAATTCACAACCCTGCAAAACAGGGAAGAGGCATGTTCACCAGGGAAATGCTGCCCGTTGGTCAGGGGCTGTCACCGTGGCCTGAAGGAGCAGGAGGCACAGCTCTTCAATACAAGCAGGAAGCAGTGCTTCCTCCAGTTCCCCGGTTTTCTCTCAGAATATTCATTTAGAAAATCCATTCTTAACATACCTGCTTCACATTTGAGAAAGAAGCCTTTATGAGAAGAGAAATGGCAGCACAAAGATCTGGAAGACGTGGGGGTTAGTCCAGCAGAAATGGGTTGGTGATTTCAGGTCAACTTTATCCTCAGCTTGAGGAAACCTGCTGCTTGTATTGAGCATAAAAGCAGTATTATTCAGTCTCACTTGGGTAGATCAAGAATACATACCCCATGTTTTGGGCTGCAGTCATAGTGCAGAGCAGCAGTACAGCCCCGCACTCATCCTCATGTAGTACATTTCAGCAGTGCTTGGGGAAGGGCTTTGGTTGGCATACAGAAGGTTGCTTTCAGAGGAAAAAAAAAACAGATGCTGTGAGCCAGGCGTGTAGAAAGTGTGTTTTAAGGCTTGCTGGGTATGCAAAGACACAGAATTCAGTGTAAAACAACCAAAAATGAGTAGGGATTAGTGACAGAATGTAGGACCTGTTGCATCCTGTAAACATTGCTGCTAAGGCACTTAGGGCAAAGACTGAAACCGTGAAATAAAAACACAACTGCTCGAGGCAAAACAAGGCCTGACAATACATTTGGTATATCAGAGAAGCGTGCTAGAGAATTCATGATATGACAGACAAGGGAAATAAGGATAAACAATAATTAGCTAATATGCTATCAGAGAATGCAATGCTGCTTGCATCTAGAAACATTTTAATCAATCTCTCTGATATTACACATTTATAAAGCTTTTAAAAGGCTTAGCAGTTCATTGATGGAAAAAAAAATAAACAAACATACTTTTGTATCTATAAATCACAAGGTGTGTCAGTGGTACTGCAAAATCATAAACTAAACCTTGACTGCTAAATGATGGGATCCCGGCTGATCCGATGCACCATTTAATTTGTCTGGTGGAAACCTCCCATTTGTCTTGCTTTCCAAGTTACTTGGAGACTAGCAATAACTCTAGCTAAATGCCAGACAAAAATGCACCTCTGAGTGGTCCTTAAAATAGGATGCCCATGGAGAAGCTTTTCCGGCTGCATGTGGTGTGCCTGACCCTTGCCTGGACAAAACTGTCACCTGAGTAAGGTGATGCTCCCAGGCAGCAATGCATGGTGTATGCTTAGCATTGGAAGCTGCAGGCAGGTATGGGTGGTGATTTTCAGGGCTGAGCAGGGCTGTGTTTGCACTTTACTGCACATCACAGGTCTAGGCAGCACCAAGGGGGCACAAAAATCCTGCCTGGAACCTGGAACAAAAGCTGGGCTAAACCCTGCTGAATTTTACTCAGACATGACACCATGCTGACACACCTGACAAACTGTAGCAGACCTATCCAAGCTGAGACAGGACATCTTATGGAACTGATGTTTTCCTTAGTTACTTCTACTTTTTTTTTTTTTCCTGTGAGAATTCACAGAGTTTCCAAACCCATTTCAATGTAGATTTCCAATACTTGCAAACTGCATTATGCCACCTAACAATACAGCACGAAGCTGATTCTCCACCGTGTTGTTACATGAAACCCCTATGGCACTGCAGGAGAAAAGCAGTAATCAATAAAATACTACTGCATGTGGTGCTCAAAACAAAAGACCTTATTCTTCTGAGGGCAGTTTCAAGAACAGGCATCTTCCGTGAGCGTGATTGTACTCAGACCTCATTATATAAAAGCACTACTGGATTAATTAGTTAATGTCTCCTAAGCCTTTTGAAGAACTATGGGATTGTATATATCAGTGCTAGCTGTTATTTATTTGAGAGGTAACGGGGAATATTCTGTATCTAACTGTGACAATCCCCTTTGGCTTCAACCATGAGATCTCAATAAAGAGGTGCAAGATCAGGACAGAATCCAGCTTTAATTTTTAAAAACATTGCCTTTACCATCTACCACCTTCTCCAGACTTCAAATTCTACTCCACTACAAATAAACTATTCTTACACAAATGCAAGGTATGCTACACCCACAGAAATCATCTGTCCCTTGCTTCCAATTTCCTCACAAGCCATAAACCAACACACCATGCCTGGAGAGGGAAGAAAGCTCAGGCAGCTCTGAGAAACACAGAGCATGAAAACAGCAGAAGTACTATGTAGTAAAGGCATGGACAACCAGGGAGTTATTACACTGTGAAAGCAGGATAACCAGCTACCACAGCTCTTAACAGTACTTCACAAAAATCAGTTAGACACATCTGTGCCTATGTCAAAAAACAAGACAGATAAACACCCTAAAACGCAACCCACACAGTCTCATAAGTGTACTTGAGAGGATTGTGTTGAGGCAAGAAAATACTGTCTAGAAAACTATCAATAATTTAAACCCTTCTAGAAAGATAATGTTAGATATCACTTCTAGTCCTCCTTAGTATTTATACCCTCCTTGAAGTTGGCTTTCACAGGTTTCTTAGACAAAAACTTGAGTATAAAGCTCTCTCCAGTGTATCCAAACAGTAGTATGCCTGAAGTTCAAAGGAAGTAATACATCCCTAGAGGGATTCAGTTTGTTCCCCAGAGAGGTGCTCTAAGGGTGGGAACAGACTCTTCCCAATGGTGAACACAGTGTCCCCCGTAGCAGTCCCTGGACATACAATTCTGCCACTACACTGCAGAGAGGCTGTGCAGTTCATCTGAGGAGAACACCTCCTGAGCCATCTTTTTAACGTGTGCAGGCGATGTTCAGAAAGCTCAGCCCCCTACCATTTCTGTGTGGCATGCATCTGTGAGTAAACTCAGTATGGATCTCAGCTCTTCTGAGGTGACAAAAATACCACAATTATAGACAATACCTTTATATCTTGCAGGTTATGTCAACAGTTTACTCCTTAAAGCTTGTCTGTGTTTAAAATATGTGTACTTAAATTAAGAAAATTAATTAGGGTAGGTTGCAAGTTTTAAATTCTATTCCCCAATAACACCAGGAAAGGACAATCTGATGTTGGAGAAAGAAGAATTTAAAGAATTTATTTCAAGATAAACTAGTGTGCTGATTCCAGGATAAAAGACTGGCCCCATATGGAATATCCCTGGATCAATAATCCTGAAGACACTACATCCACCTAAATACACCTCTGTCCATCCAACAGTGTAATCACAGCAAAACCTCAAAAAAAAAAAAGAAAAAAAAAAAAGAAAAATTCATTTTTTATTTTTTTTTATTTTAAACCAATGCAGAGTTAAACCAATCAGACAATTCAAAAAAGGCCAAACTATGAAAACCAGATTTAATTACAGAACCAAAAGGCAGCACTGTTCAGGAAATTGGAAGCATGGATAATTACCTTGGGAGATTCAAAAAGTCTTTCTTTTACTGCACTAGCTATCTCCATCCATTATTTAACAAGGATGCCAAATTAGCCATTTTTGGTGTCAGGTTGCTCCTGGAAAAGCTGCAGCAGCCAGGGGACAGGGTGGCTCACGCTGCACTGGTTTGTGCTGGGGACAAGGAGCTGCACTTTGCTCAAACCAGCTCAGTTATCCCAGTCAGTGGGCTCTTGGTCACCATGTTTCGGGTTCAGCATGTGTCTGCCTATACACAAAGCAAATCCTTGTGGGATTTTCTCCTAGACATCTTCATATTCTTGTCCCCCTAGGATGTTTGGAGCAAACTCAGTGAGGGATAAGAGTAAATAAAGGAAGAGGACGTTAAAAGACTGCAATGATACTTTACTGTTCTGTCAGATAAGGGGATATCCTGCCACCAAGCCTTTACATGTCCCATCCTCTTTACACCCTTATGGCCTCAGGTGCTGCTTGCCCCACATTTCTGCCTGTGCCCAGACCCCCTGCTCCCTCTCTCCCAGCAGCTATCATTCTCCATCTCCCATGCAAAGGACTTGCAATTCCCCCCTTTCATCATCATTCTGTTTCTTCTTTGCTTCCTCTTCTAAAGTTTAATCTTGAAGCTGTCCTGGGAGTCTGGGAAGCACCAAGATGTGTTCTTACACATGCGTGTAGCATCACCCTGCTCTCAGGAGCATCAGAAAGGCATCATCCCTTCCTGCAGCCCAAGGGAGCATGGCATGGAAGAATGTACTCCCCAGGAATGAGGCAGAGGGACAGCAACAGCCGGGGGCTGAAGCCCCCAGGGAATCTGCCCCAACATCCCAACACTTATAGTGCAGCGCCCATTCACAACCCAGCACCCCAGATGGCACCAGCCTGGGGAAGAAGCTGAACGGACAGCCCATTTCTTTGCCATAGATATTTCGGAAATGACATTTCCTGGATTATTTTAGTTTGCTTTACCAGTTGATCCTGCGAGCAGAGGGAATTTCTGTTTTTTCTCTTAACGACGTTACACAACATTGTGTTGAGCTGCATACATACAGCCGGAGGGAAAACTAGTCTTAGCAAGTACCTCATCTTGGCAATCAGTTTTTAAACAGATGTTCAGCTGTCGTAAGATGCATTGTAGTAGTGGGCTGGGCCCTAGTACAATGTGCAGCCAAGGATGTAGCGACAATTGTACAGGATTAATTAAACTTCCTGAATGACCTCACTTAACGGCCCTGCAGAGACCAGATAAGAATCACACAGCTTGGCCAAGAGCCTTAAAAGGGAAAGGAAAGGGAGGGAAGAGGACTTTCCGTAAATGCATACTTCTTTCCCCGGTCTGGGTTGCAGAGCAGCACCTGCAGGGCCTGGCAGAGGGCGGCACGGCTCAGTTTGAACAAAGGGAGCCAAATAGGTCAGGCGAGCAAGCAGATGGCCATGGGCAGCCCCACGACCTTATGGCAACACAGGCGGTCCTGCTTCCTTGTGCTTTGATACCTTGCCCTTACATAGCTCTTTCTGCCCACCCAGGGACCCCAATGCACCTGAGACCTGGCAACACAAAGCTGGGGACACCCATGATGCAGGTAATGCCATTTTCTGTCTCACTTCCTTGAACCCCTGATAACTGCATAAATGCATCAAAAGCTGTCTCTGTCCAGCTGACTATTATCCCACAGTCTACTCCCCACTCAAAGAATAAAAGACCATTGGTAATTTGGCTCCTTCCACCTACATCAATCCTTCAAGACTACCTTAGCTGGCTTTGCAACCTGAAGACACCCCCAAGATGCCCTCTTGCCATACAGCCTGGTGTCATGCTGCAAAAACATCTGGCAGGTTGCAATCCAGCGCTCAAAAGATGGCCAAGACTGCCTTGTTCTGGAGAGAAAGAGAGCTTATCCATAGACACCAGCTGTGAAGCATCCCCTTATGATGACCGGGAGCTGGCCCATTTTATTTGCCCAGCAGGGTCACTACACAAGGCTCAAAGGAGATATCCACTGGTGCTGCTTTCTAAACACAAGCCACTTTACCTGGGAACAAGGATTTGTTCCTGCAGGTAGATGTCTCTAGTAACATAGACGCAGCCAAAAGTGTTCAAGAGCTCAGTTTCCTTTGATTTCAGGCAAAAAGATACCTTAGTAAATAGAGGCTGAATTCTAGCACGATGCTAGGAGCATGATTTTGTGTTTTCCACCCTCGTCCTATCCTCTGCCTGTTTAGTGGCTGTGTTTTCCATCATGCCAATCAATGCACTAAGCAAGGACATGATCACTGTGGGCCCAGACATGGAAGCAATGTTGGCATACAGCCAGAGATAGGATTCTCCTTTCTGCAGCAGGTGAAAGATGAATTATTTTAGGTGTAAGAAGTAAAACCGGAGAAATACTGAGATTCACAGTTTCTGAGGAATAACATGGCTGCTTCTCTTCTATGCACCCATGTTACTTGCTGTGTCCCTACAACACTGCAGAAAACATGCCCCTGTAGAGCTGTACCATTCACACTTGCTCCATCAGCACCCTGCCTACGCACGTACCAAGTGCCAAATGAAATCTTTCAACTCCACTCATACAGCCCTGCCACTTACCTTGAAAGCAGTTTTGCCTGGAAGACATATGGAGATAGGAGATCAGAAAGTTACCCGCAGAATGGAAAATATTCTCCTACACACTTTTTAATTCTCAACATAGGAAATATCTTTTGCTTTTCCTGAACAGGAAATCAGTGATAACAGGAGGGTGATCACAGAGGAATATTTGATCACCCTTCTGTTTTGAGTATCACACACATTTCTAATGTATTTGTGTGTTGATCTTGCTATATTACAAATAAAACGAAGGGTTGTAAAATACTGCTGGAGAAAGTAAAAGACTAGAAGAGTTAAATAACTTGCTGAGGTCCCAAAGCAAGTTGCTGATAAGAATCAAGAACAGAATCTATGTGAAACAGCAAAACAGAGCAGGATCCAACATGATTGGCAAGATGCCTATTGATTTCAAAGGGACCACAATTTAGTCCCCAGAGTCTCGACTTCTAACCTGCCATTCCTGTGGCACAGCAGATTATCAGCTGAGAAATTCCTGTTTCAGTCTGATCACCATGATGAAGCATGTGAAATGCGTCTTGATAAGCAAGTTAAGATAAATGCATTTTTAAATACAGTTTAACAAAACAGGGCTAGTACATGTTGGTACCATCAAAGACAGGGTGAAAATGTTTTCCGGGATTTATTTGCTTTATGTGATCCTGGAGTCAGGTCCCTGTTGTTCTTACAGAGCCCAAAAGTCCAGAAAAGAATATCATTGGCTTCAAAAAATCTCATCAAGTTTCCTTTCCAAATGAAATGTTAGTCCTGTAGAATTTAGAATATTGCATTCAAACAGGGTTAAACACTTTCATTTAGTCTTTAGCATGGGTTTAATTACTGTACAGTTTGATCTCTTGGAGCTTTCCTTTCCCAATTAGACACTGCAAGGAAATAATCAAGGACAAGAAGAAAGGAAGAACTGTGGATGTTACCACACTCATTATGGGGCATCTCTTCTCAGCAAAGTAATAACGAAAATAGCTAAAACATTTCAATGTTTCTGTGGCAAAATCAGATGAGAAGAGCCATCCATAGCTGGCAAAATATGTCTTGTACAATGACAGCTAGACTGGCTACCAAAACACTCCATCCCGTGAGCACCTCTGAAGTAAAAAAGACATCCTTTGCCTCAAAGATTGACCCAACCTGTGGCAAGAGGCAAGTGCAGAGCTGCCCCTGGCAGCCCCAAGGCTTTCTTCATGCCCTGGTCCAGACCAGACCAAGACAATGCATGACCTGAGTGACTGCAGAAGCCAGCTGTGGCTGAGAGACTCTGGGAATACCAGCAAACAATGGCACTGCACTGGAGAGGCTGGTGGGCAGTGGTCATTGTTTGCTTTGCACAATCAGAAAATAGCAGTATCACATCTTCTGTGCCTTTTGTCGACAGCTGTTAAGATCCTATAAAAGAGCTCTGCAGTATACATGTTTTCAAGTTTGCTTTCCACATATGGGGCTCAATACAGCTTTAATTCCTTTAAAAGCACACGCAGACACCTAATGACCTTGTTCAGATTCCTGCTGAATGTCTTCTGCATAATGCCCAGGCTTTATGGTAAAGGTGTATCCTAATTAGAAAAATTATTAATAATTAAACTCCAAACCAGTTCTTAAAACAGGTACATTTAACTGCTTACAGTGGAAGAACAGAGCACACTCTTTTCCATGGACATGCAAGGCCACAGAAGCATTTCTCAGCCTAGAGGTTCAGGTGAAAACAGCCCCAAAGTTCAGAGATCCTTAGTTCTAGGTCAGGCCTGTGACTACAAATAAAAGCATCAACCTTAATCTTACAACAAAAAGCATAGACAGTGTAAACAATTGTTTGATCCAGAGTGCTTACAGTGTACAAATGTGATTCTTCAGGACTTACTCAGATGAAGTTATCACTAACTTGTAGATATTCACAAAAATGATTAAAGCAGTTATTTTCCTTCAGCATGGTTTTAAAAGTTTTTTTGATAACGAAGCAAGCAACAATAAAACATGCACATTTATATAAAAATCAGCCTCATCATCTGTGCTCAAGTTGTCTTAGGTAAGATGAGATTTTGAAAGACAATCTAAGAATGACACAAAACTCAGCATTCTTAGATTTTGGAGAAGGGAAAAAGGGGAGGAGGGGGAACATAACACATTTGGTTTGTGTTTTCTTCTACTGACTTCTTTTTTCCATGGGCTTTATTAGAGAAATACTAGCTTGTTTAAGTTTTTTTTTTTTTTATGTTGTTTTTCTTAAGAGACTTCCCTACTAGATTTGACAAAAACACTTAGATGATATTTTGGACAAGTTTCTGCAGAGGGTGCTTTTTAGCCCTCAGCTTCTAGGCTTTTCTACCACCTCCTCCCATGGTTTTGTGTCTCTGCAACAACACAAGCACTCACTTTCATTCCAATCAAGCCTTTCCCATGTTGTAAAGCTCCAGCACTGTCCCAGTGCCCCTCAGTTTGCAGGCACTGCCAGAAAGCCCAAGGATTGCCGAGTGCCACAATGCTCCTCTTGGCAGGATGGTGGCCCCCAGCCTGAGCCAAGCCTTTGCTGATTTCCTGCCAGCCAGAAATCACAGGAGAGGTGAAAAGAGGGCAAATCCCATGCTTTAGCAGAAACCCAAAGCAGTTGCTTTGTTAGGGAAAGCTTCTAGAGAAAATCAATTTTCTGTCATATGACACCTATCCACTTGCATCCTTTAGGGACATTTCCAGTAATTCCAGACACTTTTTTTTTAAGCATTGTGTTCATGTAGGAAGGCTGATAAACTACCAAGACTGGTACTTGCAGAACAGCACATTATCTGGAGAGCCTCATGGATTTAGTCTATCCTTAGGCAAGACTGGGCCCATTCATAGCTAGAAAAAAGCTTTAAATACACAGCACCAGTGCAATAAAAGTGAAATATTTCCAGATTTTCTCAAGATAGAGCAGCTTAGCACAGAGGGAGCTTCCACAGGCCATCTCTGACTTCAGGCTGCACCCTCCCAGCCCCTCCACATCTCCTCTCCAGAAGCTGCCTCTGTAAATAACATTTTGACCTTTATCTAGGAACATGAAGATGACCAGGGATAACTTCCTCCTGTCCTACTCCATACCCCAGTCTAGGACTAGCGTACTTGAAACCTGCTGTCTTTCAGCCCCTCTGCAGCTTATTTGCAACCTTTAAGCAATGACCTGCATGCTCCCACTTTCCCATGTCCTACAATTCCCAGCATTTCCACTACTTTCCCTAAAGATGCTGGCAGGACACAGACCCCATCCTGAGGAACAGGGGAGCCCTCTCACAACTGCCAACAGCTGCTCTGAAACAGGTCATCAAACCTTTTTAATTGACATTACAGGAAAAATTCCCAAATGCTTTCAATGTTGAAGCAAAAGACAGGAGTGGGATAGCAATGTACTTCAGATCCCCTTCTCAGGAAGAGGCTTGAAGAGGTTTCAGCTGCAGCTTTTCCAGGGTCTTCCTTGTCCTGAGAAGGATGTTCTGCCTGCAGGACTTTGGTTAGCAGCTCAGGAAGTAAGGGTTCAGTACAATGAATCTGTGAAAAACCTTGATAAATAGGAGTTGGGGGTGTCAAGGGGGATGGTGTAGAAACCAACTGGATTTTTATTCTATACTTATTACTTCTGCCAACTAGCATAAATTTAAAGAAAAAAAAAAAAAAAAAAACAGCAGGCTGTCAGAGGGAAACACCTGCAGCTCTTTGAGAGTCCCTCTGCTTTGAATTTGAACTTCTTTGTTTTACCAGTTAAAATGAAGCAATTAGTAACATGCTGCCAATTTTTTTTTAACATGCCTCCCAAACAAATGTCACCCATGAGCTTTTGATAAGACCATGGCACACAACAGACACAGGGGAGTGATGACTCCAGGGTTTGTTGTTGTCACACTTAAAGCACAAAATACCCCTGCCCTGTCCCCAGGGGTGTGGAAAAGCAGAGTATCTGAATAAAATCAGCCTAGCTGGGTACCTAAGAAAGACAAGTGCATGCACACAGAGTGTACTGACCCCATACTGCTCATTCGGGGGTTGATAAGGAACATATGTGAAGACATTGTCGTACTGGAAGGATCTGAAGACTCCCTCCTCCCCTCAAGCAAGTTCCCTTTTGGCTTCACAGCTTGATCCTGGGTCACTCCCGCTACTCCTGTGATCTCCACCACCATGCCTGTGCAACCAGTACAAGCTTTCCCTCATGCAAGCAATAAATTTAACATAGTTTGTCCCCTAGAAACATTCATCTCAGCAGTCCTCCTCCGCCCACCTGCGTCTTCTCTAAATCCTGCTGCTCTCTCTGCATTCATTAATCCCCCAGGCAATTCTGCATTGACTGAACTGATGCCTGGGAATAGGAAATTTTCCCCAGTGGAGAAAGAAAAAAAAAAAAACACACACACACAAAAAAAAAAAAAACACAACAGGAAAAAAGTAGTTAAAGCTCATTTTAAAATGTCTTTTTAATGTCTGGATGACAGAGTCCACTGAGACAGCATCAGACTGTTTCTTGGGCAGTAGCTAATACCAAAGCTTTGGTTCTGTTCCCTTTAGACCACGTAGCTGTGTGGAACAGAAGACTTTTCTTATGAGATGCCACTTTCTGGGAAGGTTTTTTTCTTCACAGGCTGAGATCTGAGACCACATGCCTGGAGGCCCAGAAAGGCACCTTCCTCCACTTTATCTTAACCCTTAGTGCCACACAAATCATTAACATACTGAGTTCCCTGGCCTGATGTGCCAACCCCAGCTCACCTTGCACTTTCCAGGACACTACAGAGGCCACAGGAGCATTTCGTGAACCAGAAGGGCATGTGCTGTGCTGTTGTATTGGTGGATTTGAGCACCCTCAATGCATTGCATCAGGCAGGAGTTAAAACGGGCATACAGCACTGCAGTACCTCACAACACCATGAACCCTGTGGGGCCTACACAAGCAAAATCAGGCCCACTCACTGAAACCTGCATCCCTTTGGGGGCTGTGCACCAAAGGTCACTCAATCTTCTGCCTGCTTTTAATCCATTTTAAAGCTGTCTTTTCATTAACATAACACAGCTGCAAATGCAAAACCTTAAGCTTCTCAGTTAGGGATTTAAAGAGGGTAAGTAAATAAATACAATGGATGCGACAATTCCTAATAGAGAGAATTTTTTTTTTAAAACCAGAGGTAAGGGTACTTTTTGAGACTTATATTCTAAAAGCACTCACAGACCAAAGATCAAGTTGCTTGATCAAGATCTGTGGTCCTAAGAATAAGGAGAAACTCCAAGCACTTGTGAGAGCGACATTGGTTAGGCCAACATGCATCAACCTGTGCCACACCACCTCCAAAGACCCCTGCCCTCCCCACCTCTCAGCCCATCATCAAGGGGCTTTAGTTCTCCTGTGTTGCCTTTTGCTGAATTCTGGCTTTCGTGACACCACCCCTGACAGCATTAGGACCATGTTCCCCTCAGGAACTCTCTCACCGTCTGTGCAGTGATTCTGGGACCCCTGCCCAGCTTACATACCCCAGGAACTGAGCACTTGCGTGCCTTGTCTGCACCAAACAAGGTCTGCTTTTGACAGCATTCTACAGGACAACATTGCCCAGATTAGATGGAGGCCAAGATTTCTGCACAAAAAGCACAATTGTCTGTAATTGAGCTGATGGATTTGTTCTTGTCAACATGTAAATGGTCCAGAATAGCTGCACAGCTCTTCTTCCATGCTGCAGTTGTCAATGGACTTAAATCACTAGAAAGCTTGCTTTCCTACAGCTCCCCCTCCCCCCGCCCAGCTAAACTCTGGATATTGCCTGCTATTAGAAAAATGATTTCTCCTACAGCACTGGACCATATGGCTGTGTTAGCATTATTGCTCAGATTAAAGACTTTCAGCCATCTGCTGGGCTATCAGCACCCGTTCTCTGCCTGTCCATTCTCCAGCTCAGCCACTGCATGCTGAAGCAGGGTACATCCCTGGTTGCAAAGGGATTTCTCTACCCTACACCTCAGGGCTGTGAGCAAGGAGAACTGGCTGGGCAACCGTTTATTTATTCAGGACGAGCCAAGCTCCTCAAGGGGCTGAGAAACCTCCTCTCTCTGCATATGGGCTGAGGTCAACATCAAAAAACATTGAAAAAATGGCCTTTTTATTACACATGCCACCACTCTTCAGGTCACACCTTTCCCAAAAAACTGTTTCTCTCCCACTCCATTAGTGCCACTATTCCCAAATCTTAGACTGGCCACAAAATCTTAATTTTTGCAAAACTTTCTTTCTTGCATTGGAATGAACAATGTCACTAACAAATTTTGCAATCTGCTGGAAATGTAAATTTTTCTGCAAGAAAAAATATCAAGCCATATGAAAATTCTTTGCTTTTTTTTTTTTTTTTTTTTTTAAATAAAACTCTAGAATAGGTTGGTTCCAGTTTGAAAGAACCTAGAAAAATTAAGACCAACTACCTGATCACTTCAGAGCTAACCAAAAGATAGAGCATATTATGTCACCTAAATGCCTCTTAAACACTGCCAGGCTTGGGACATCAACCACATCTCTAGGAAGCCTAAATTGCTATAGTTTGCAAATGAAGAGTATTCCAGTTTGCACATGCAACTTAGGGTATTGATAGGAGCTGTTATTAACTAGTTTGTACACAATGCTGCCTGAATACAGTCCAGTCAGCATTAAAGAATTGGTAATGAGGTACCTCAGTCCAGCAACTCAGAGATCTGTGAATAATGAAACACCAATGTTGTATCTCGGGTGATCAATTTCTGTGAGTTTCCAAACTCCTTATTCTGCATTTAAATATTTTAATATTAATTTATTCTAATGTCATCTCAAGTGAATAATGAGTGATATCACAATTGTGGTTTAAGAAACTGCCAAGAAAAAAAAAACACACTGTTTTATTTCTGCTTGACCTGGTTATTAAAATATAGAGCACCAGTCTTTAAGCAGAAATTTCTCTATAACAAGCCCCAAAGGCTATTCAGCCAACTACAAGAATTTTATGTTTACCTTGAAAGCACTCCTTAGTATAGGCTAATGATATCTAAAAACACCCCTAAAACCTGCAGTTATGGGCTAAACAACTTCTACAGTCTAGAATGAACTCAGTAGGAAATGCCATAATAAAAACAGGAGAATAAAAAAAAAACTAACATTCAAGCAAAATGCACCAACAGTGTAGACAAAGTAGGCATTTCTTTAAGGCACCTAAATCTTTTTTGTCTGACCACAGAAATTCTTCCCGATCCTCCAAGACCTATTGGTACTTTTTTGGGGGAGGAAGGTTGCAAGGGGGGAAGAATCCTGAACTGTTGTACTGCTGTTTTGCATTTTCCAAAGCAGTTAGAAAATGTCAGTTAGTTCTTATGTTTGACCTCCAAATTGTATTTCCACTTAAATTCATTTGTCAAAGCATAGGGAGAAAATTAGTATTTTCTTTTTTCAGACTTTCTTGGGCACCTTTACTCCTGTAAAAAGCAATATCAGATTAAAGTGATTCTCCCCTCTGTATAAGAGGTGAAAAGGAAATTTAGAAAATAAATCTAAACAATTCTTATCATAGCCTATTTCAATTACCACCTTTCTGAATACACAGTTGTGCTGTTGTAATTAGGTACAGAGTCATTATATGTAGTTAGATACCACAATGACTTGGCAGGGCACATGCAATGTTTTTAATGCAAGGTTAGCTTGCCTGTGACTGTCAGAAGTGTACCCTTACAAGCTCACAAACTCTTTATCCTGACATAAGTTGGATCTCCATGAAAGGAAAGTCAGACTCTCCCTCTCCTGGGACACCATTCTTGGCCCACATCCTCACCTCTCTGTTGCTTATAGAGAATCAGGATGAAAAACTGGTCCAGCTGAAAATTAGCTAAAACAATCAGACCGGTAACCAGTTCCCCCTTCCAGCACAGTGTGACCACACAAATGGCTTTTGCTCATGTCGGGGGATGCTGCTGCCATGAAAGGAATGAAAAAGGAGGGTGAAATCACTACCTCTGCTAGCTGTGCCATATTATCCTCGCCTTAAGCAACCATGCACATAGAGCAGAGTTTGCTCAGTGTGTTTTTCTGGGTGTTGTACCAAGTTAACATCAGGACATCTAAAACGAAAGCACTGACAAAGGTTTTAAACTGGTGATGTTTTAAAAATAATGGATATAAACCAAGTATAGGAGATTCTAAATGACGTATAAGAGACACAAGGAAAAGGGAGTAAGATTCCAAGTATCAGAACTGTTATGGCAAGATTCCCCAACAGAACCCAAAGGGGTTGGAGGTGTCAATGCCTGGAGCAAGTGTGGACCAGAGATCAAACAGAGGCAAAGCAGGAAGGATTCATTAACTGCCCTTGAGGCTATAAAACTTGACAGCCATTGAACATCATTTGAATCTGTCTTTTTGCTTTTGGAGGACCTCATCCCTTTCCAATTATTGAAGAGGACAGTGACTGTTTCTACCACAGGCTCCAGTTCTGCATTGTTCTCAATGCCTCTCTCATGTCTCCTTCCTCTGAAGGATGTTGTCACGATGAAGAATGGTTTATGTATCTGCCTGAAACCATCTCAATTCAATTCTGTCAACCAGTCTAAGAAAACTATTAGCTCATCTTCCAAAGTTTCTTTGCCTCTATGGTCAATATTAGAATAATTTTTAGATAACGTATACATATTGTAGAGGAAAATTAACCCACAGTGCATAACTACCTCAGACAGCACAGACAATACCAGCATTCCATAAGAGACTAAAGAAACCCCACTACAGTTGATGAGAAACTCCAGGAGGGAAGGCCTGTTTGCTTTTGGGGTAAGTGACATCACGTAGGAGTGACTGAGGAGTTGAGACGCTGTCTTTGGAAATAGCAAGATATTTTAAGAACAGGCCATCAGTCTGTATTAGGTAGCAAGCTCCACTTGCTGACTCTTTATGCCAGGAACCTGCACCCAGAAGTGTCTCCTCAAACGTCAGTTCCATGCAATACTTTTTTTCTAGTGTGTATGAGTTCCCATCCTCCTGGCATGGAGTGGCCAGATTTGTCACTGAGACTACTGATCTCATCCACAAATCTGTGACAATTATTTCAAATGAGCATTACATTAGGTGAAGAAGAGGCAATGAGGTCAAAGACACCATTTCAAGTTTACCAACTGCTGCCTCACTTAGAGAGTTTTTTTTATTTTTTTCCCCATCCACCATGGCCATGGTGAATGTGCATAGTCCTTCTATACCAGTCTGCTTGCACACCTGTGGTGTTAAACCACACATTTGGAATGACACCATGGAAACTGCTTGATTGCATTGTGGTCCTTGCTGCTGACAAATGCAAGACTGCCATGTTTCAGCACAGCAGAAGCTCAGGTTCTTTAGCAACAACATAGACAGATTTCAAATACAAGTCATTCAGCCAATGCATTGCTCTTCTGAAATGTGAAGAGAGGCAATCAAAGAAATTGAACCAAAATACAAAAGGCTGCAGTCTGGCTCTCTTCTCCTATATGCAGCTGAAGCAGCAACACAACTAAAAAAATCAGTATTCAGTAATGCAGCTGTAACTATCCAACACCACAGAATATCATAAATATCCAACACCTATATGGCTGAGGCCTTACTGATGCAACTCTGCTTCTGCAAGGATCAAAGCACTCCAAAACAGATCAAATGAATAATTAATAACCATTGCCTACATCCCATCAGCATGAAATTGCTCATTTAATTCTACTCAAAGTTAAGTCAGTTTCCCAAGATCAGACTTCTTATGAAATTTACTGCAAAATCCTAATATTCCAGAGATGGATTTCCAATGCTGTTCATAGTTTGTTTTTTTGTGACATCTTGACAGAGTTCTCTTCAGTGCTTGCCTCAGCTGCAAGTTACAAGCACATGCATTAAAAAAAAATAAAATATGTCTGAGATCTTGATCTGATATCTTTGTATTCCTCAGTCTGGAAGAGAAAGGACTCATAAGCAATTAGATAAACCCTCTAAAATCATAAGTGGCATAAAGAAAGTGAACGGTTACTCAGTTTTCCAACACAAGAACAAGTGACTGCCCAAAAAACAAGAGGAGATAATGGGTGTAAAGCAAAGCATGATTAAGCTGTGAAACTACCTGGTACGGGCTATGCAGATGCTGAGAAAGACCAAGAATTAAGGAACTTTGTAGGAGTATAGTTAATTAACATTCCTAGTAATTGAATTCCTCACTTACACAGTCTAGTAAGTATTGAGTTATTCTTCCTGGACTTTACTGTCTGTATTACCTTGTATAAAAATGGGCACCTGCAAAAAGCAAGTGAGTATTCCAGTCTGTAAAGGGAAAGGTGTGCCAGTTCAGACATCTGAAAAAAATTAATATACTCTCCATCTCAAAAACGTATTTTAAAAAAATCATATGGCAACTCTTTTGTATTGCAGTGACTATCAGTAACATTGTTGATGTAAAACCTTATCTACTCAGTATTGTCATCTCAATATCAAAATAAATTCTAGCACAATCACACACCATTGAAGCTTCTGACCTTTTAGAAGAATTATCTGAAAGACAACCCAAAATATAGAGAAAGCAGAAACAACCTCTTTTGTTGTATTTGATGAGGAGGAATGTGGGAGAGGCAGCTCCCAACTTAGACAAGAAATATAAAAATTGAATTCTTTCCTGAAACAGGTCAACATATAACCATAAGAGCATTTATTGAAAGCAAATGATGCCAATGACAAGCACTCTTTCAGGATCTGTAAACACATCAGTAGAACCCAACCAAGGACTTCATAGACATAATGAAGCTCTGAGTACACATTTCTGATGGCTGCAAGCTTCCACCTGCATTTTCTCCAGATATTTGAGATCCTGGCAGGGGACTGCAGGTGGGTAACTGCACACCAATAGCTGAGAACCTGGGACAGAAGTAACTGTGATGTTTTAAAGACCTGCCCAACACTACTGAAGACAAGAACAACTGCCTGTATTTGTATTCCACTGAAGGCACACAGTACATTATGTAGCACATTAGACTTAAAAGCTCCCAGTGTATGAAATGAATTATGCAGCAGTGTTTATTGAACAATTTTACTAATAAGCCATCTTAGATTTAAATAATAATATTTTTATATGTAAGGCTTACAGTAGAAATGATTCATGCATTCAAAGTGCCTGGAGCAAAGTGTACCTTCCTTAGAAGAAAGCTTACTGGAGCTAAGAACCAAGAGTTTACCAGCTCTGAATAATAATGGAACATAGTAACCAAATGCCTCTGTTTTTTTCTGCCATTTCAGCCGGTCTAGAGGCAGCCTTGTGACTGGAGCTCGGGACTGTAAATATTAGGTATGTGAGACTATCACAGGTAGCTAGTGGCATTAGCTGGCAGCTCCGGCAGCAGATTATTCTGTGATGTACATCTACTGCTAAACATTGCCACAGACAGAAGCTGATGTAAAACTGATGAGAAACGTGAGGTGAAGTGACAAGGAATTCATTTTTGGATTTTGGTCCCATTACATTGAGATCACCCAAATATTCCAAGAAGCCCATTAGAAAGGAAAAACACATTTGTTCAGCCCTGCTCCACTTGCTTTAGAATCTTATTGACTTATGTGTTAGTGTATGGAATATTATAATTTACTGCAATTATAGAATTACAGCCATATTACATTACATAAAATTGGTATCATAATGTTGCATAATTATAACATGCAATATAATATACATACTAATTACTATACTATGCAACATTATATTATAGTGTATTCTGGCATTTCCCATGCTCCAACTGCAAATTGCCAGTTAAAGCATTTGCTTAAACCCCTACCACAGCTCATTTTGGCTTTCCAACCTACCTTAATTTGTTTTCTTCATATTTTGCATGGTCATCTTCACAGTTTGTGCCTAACCTGGCTTGCTCGCTGCTTCACCACAATATTTTTGCCTTGGCACTTGTGATTATTCAAATCTTGTCCTGGTAGATTATAAGCCATTTCAAATTAACGCAGAATTGTTACAGAACCATCACAAAACTACAGACGAATAAAGCTTTGCCACTACTGAATGTCTGACTTTGTCTTTTTTGCTAACTAGAAAATAATCTTTTGGAACTATTACTGTATCATAACAATTTCCTTTGGTTTCAGTAGTGTATTATAAATACCATATCTACCTACTAATTGTTGAGCACATCTGGAATCAATGGATCAGCTACAGTTTGCAGCAGTCATCTTTTACGGTCACATCTATTAGCTGTGATGGGGAAGGAGTCTTGCCCTGGGTCACCCAACAACCTGCAGCCTCCATTCCAGCTTTACTGTGTGCTTTGCACCCTCCTAGCCAATCTTTTATAAATTTATGTATATACACACACTAAATTAACAATAATGTTAAATAATTGTGTCATTGTGTTTTGCTAATTTAAATTCAAACACATTATCTGTATTACTGTCACCTATGGACTTGTTCCAGTTTTAGCTAACTTCAAAAATAGTGTAATTTCATGTTTTCCCTCTGAATTTTTGCATAGAATGAATTATGTAACTAAGGACCAAATCCCAGAGGTAGACAGAAGTGTTGTTAAAACTTTGCTGCAATACCAAGCAGGATTTATAGCTTGGGTAGTTGAATTTCCCCTCTGAATTAGAAGTTACCACAAGACTTCACTTGTCATCAAGCACAGCCAACAAGGGATTTGTGTGGTGGCCATGACAGACAAGACAGGGGTTCTGTCATCCATAGCCACAGAAAGAACAAGCCAGGTGCATTTTCAGTAACATTTTCAATGTATTTGGAGTTTTCCATTTTAACACAGAAATAGGATTTCATGCAGAATTTTGTGTTACTCTATCTGAAACTTTTTTCTTCTTCCTCACTAGTTCTAGCAACTTCTCCTAGTTGACGGTGACGCAGAGAGCTCAGCATCTCAGAGTGCTCCACAGAATAAAACACGGACTCTAATCATAAAATGATTTGCCATTTGACCAAAGGGCTTGACTGAAAAAGAATAACCTAGCATTTTTCCCTGCTTAATTTAATTTGCATTGTGTCTCTCTACTGGTCTCTGTTAATGCAGCCCACTTTGCATTTTTGGCAAATGAACCTTCCTATTCCTAAAAGTGATTTTTAATTAATCCAGAAGGTTTCTTTCAGACCCCATCAATTCCTCTTCTCTTTACCTATTTGTGTAAAGAGCTTTGGCCTAGATTTTGTCACCCAATGATGTCTTCCAGGAGAAAGCCTTCCGAGGCCCATTTGTGTTTCAGGATGGGACTAGAGAGCTGTCTTGCTTTCTGCTCTCTCTAGGAAGCTGTGCTCATGTTGTACTAATCACCTTTGATAACTTGTTTTGATGAGACATGCTGATTCTGGTTCCTGACCTTAAACAGGTTAAAGGGGACGTATTTTGCACCACTGAGCAGTCATCCTCTGCAAAGCTGACCCTGAGGATACATCTGGCTGAGTAACTCAATTTGCTGCTATTGAAAGTTTGCTGCCATGGAAAATTCAGCTGTGGGCTGAGGTTGTAAATACTGATTAGTACTTCAATAATAGTATTTAAAGAATTATTTGTAACTAATTTATAACTATTCAGTATTTAGATTCCTATCTCCTTACCATGACCTCACTATCTGCCTTCTTGTAACCTAAGCATTTATTGCTAAAGGTAAGCGAGAGTGATAAGTGGCATGCTCTGGCTTTGATTAAACTCCTCGTACTCCCTTCCGCTGCTGGAGGAGCAAACCACGGGCTCCCAAGGCGCTAGCAGAAACGCCTGCAGCGGCTGAGCGGAGCAGAGCCGGGGATGCTCGGGCAGCTGGCACCACCTAGCGCCGGCCGCGGCTCCGGTGCCTCCGCACCTCGTGTGTGCGCACCGGGGGGAAAAGGGGACAAGAAGGATGCCCGCCCCAGGCAGGGCCAGTTGTGGGGTATTCCGGCATGAGCAGCTCAGGGGAGCACAAAGATGCAGCTTCAAACCGCAGAGATTCTTCCATACACTCAAAAATTTTTTTGAAACTTCAGATGAGAGGTAAACTGGTTTTAAGATGCTTAAAGCGAAAGAAAAAAGTTTTTAGAACTGGGACATGAGGAAAATACTTGCAAAAATCCCTGAGCAATTAATTGAAAAAGGGATGGCTTTGACAACAGTACAGCTTCAGGGTGAGGGAAGAAGAAGCCTAGAGCTTCAGCTAAATTGGGGCTGGAAAGCACCTGCCACAGGGAGCCAGTGCTGACAGTAAGTGGAAACACTGGCTGCATCTGCCATCTGCTCTGGCTCAGGGGCTGCCTCCGGGGATCCTCTTAACCTGGATGGCTGGGGTTGAAAGAGCCTATGGCCCCAAGTGAGGTGGGGCTGGAAAGGTTCTGTCAGAAGGCACATGAAGAATGCAGCAAAAAGCCTGCTCTCCTCTCTCTCTCTAAGCATGCCATAGTGACTACCACCTTAGCTTTGGTATTAGCTCATCTTTGGGATTGTTTTCCTGCCATAATTACATGCAACTATGTTTTTAGCCCCTCCATTAAACACATTAGTACTTTAAATCCCATGATATTTGTGGGTTTGTTGTTTTATTTTATTAGATTATTATAAGGCTGTTTTTTCTTTATTTAGCTGTTATTCACATAAATCAGATAAACACCAAATGAAAAAAAATATATATATGTATTCCATGAATTCACCAAAGGCAAATTAAAGCACTTCAGACATTAGTTCTGTGAAATTAGGGCTATTTTGTCCTTATTCCTGTGAAATTAGGGCTATTTTGTCCTTATTCCCAGCTGCTTTATCACCTGTCTTCTGTGCGCAAATTCTGCCTGATACAACTTTCTAGTATTCCCAGCTCAACCTGGCTGACATCTGAGATGTGGTCCAGCAAACCATGGCACACAATAGCACAGCAGGGACTGGTACTGAATTCTAGGACAAAAAAAGCTGCTCATGTCCAAGCAGGAACAGTAGCTAACAGCCCTTTGGCTTTGCATTAGAAAATGAGTGGACTAAAACTATTGAAAACCTGCAGTCTTTCCTGCATATAAAAACATACACTGAAGTTCTGCTTACAGATCAGAAGAGGCAGCACCACTGTGAGAGACTGGCATTTTAACCGTAGATTCACACTGGAAGTATACAACCTTGACTCAGTATGCATATTTCTGTCCACTGATAGCTCCATTACCCCCTCAGAATATCTTCTACAGTAAGCTGATGTCTCAAAAGCTGTAGTTTCTGCTCAGCAAACAGCATCTGGTTTCCAGGCTCTCCTGTAAATAAGTTTGCTTTACACTGAAATGGTGCAACAGGTGAGGAGAGTTTTGAGCTAGCACAGTCCATCCCAGAAGTTAGCTGCATCCCATTCCTCCATGGTAACAGCCAGCTTTCCCAATCTTTGGTAAGAACTACCAATAGACTTCTAATGCACAGAAGAGATGCAGACTGCAGCCACACAAAGCACTGTGACTCACAGACACTTGATCTCTTTGAGGGAAAAAGCAGGATATTTATTAAAAATAATTTTCCGAATGAATGTTGCATTTGTATCAGAATGCTTTTTGCTGATGCAAAAAAAAAAAAATAATAATCTGCCACCTGAAATAAAACTATTTCTCCCAAAGCTTTAAGTTTACTTTTAAATGAAGACTACTCGGGCAATTGAGAATCACCTTTTCATAGCTTATTGCTGTTGGTAGTTTCTGAATCCTTTTCCTTTTGTCACCTCTAGCAGCCAGCACTCTTGAGCTGCTTCCTGGATGGAGACTATCTACACCTCCGCCTCCAGCTGACTTCTGGTCTGAGAGCCCCAGCACCTTGTCAGTGAGACCTGGCAGAGCAGTGGTGTAGAAGGGCTCAGGATCTACTCAGGACTGTGCAGCAGTAGTGGTGATGCACCACTGGGGGCAATCTCCACCATCTGCAGAAACAGCACCTGGCACCCAGTGCAGAGATCTCAGCTCAGGCAGGACTTCTGCAGAAGGGTATAACCCTTTCAGGTGTCTGTATGCAGCTCTGCACAGCTTAGAAAGTAAACAGAAGTCTGTGCATGTACACAGAGATACAACCTCATTAGGATTACAGAGGATAGAATAGGTTACACAATTGGAGTTTACAAAGGACATGGGATTTTGCAGTTCTGATCCTGAGGAGATTGTGCAAGATAAACAGAGTCAGAACCCTTAACTTCAGGAGAGCAGGTTTTGATTTATTCAGGGACCTTGTCAGGATTCCATGGGAGACTACCCTGAAGGAAAAGGGATGCAAGAACAAATGGCTGGTCTTCAAGAACAGCCTCCTCAAAGTAAAGCACAGCCCATTCTGACATGCAGAAAACAAGTGCGGAAGACAGGCACCATGGAAAGGTCAGTCCATTCCTGGATGAACAGAAATGAAAAATGAAAGCAGACAGAAGGTTGAAGCAGAAACAGGCTGCCCAGAACAAATATAGGAACATTGCTTGAATTTACAGGAATGAAGTTGAAAGGCCAAGGTTCCTCTGGGTTGGAACTTGCAGGACACATGTAGGTCAGAAATAAGGACTTCTGTAGCACGTTGGTAACAAAATGAAATCTAAGGAAGACACAGCCATGCTGCATAATGAGGCAAGGAAACTAGTGACAGAAGACATGGAGTAGACTGAAGTGTTAAGTGTATTTTATTCTATCCTTAGCTTTCATCAGTAAGGTCTGCTACCTGGTCTTCCATTTTCCTAAGCCTCCTAGTCTGTAGGACTTACCAAGAGAGCACATACCCATAATGAAGCAGGAGTTACGACAGCCACAGGTCCCACCAGCAATTAGGCATTAGAGCCTTCAGGGCCTAGGATGGGCTCAGAATGTGGTGTTACAGGAGAAGAGGGTACAGCTAGGGAGTACTGAAGTCAGTTGGATAGATACAAGTCCCCAGGAGCAGGTGATTAGACCACAAGTCCAGGTCTTCTGATGAGCAAAGGGAATTCCTCATGGGAATGAGCCAGAGCAAAGTTCCTCTTTGTTATGCACAGCTTTGCACTGAGTACTGAAGCTTTTCCCAGACCTATTTCTAAATCTGACCACTACATCACAGACCCACATCTGATGGAGGTAAACAGTGCATTAAATCAACAAGTTAAATTGTTCTTCTAGTGCATGCTGGTCAATGTTAGAGCAGCGTTAGTGGAGGCGTGTTAAAAGAGGATGCAAGAAGTGCCTTTGTAAAGTGTATATATGGATAGTGAAGTAGGATGTCCTTCTTGCTAAAGTGCTGAAGGAATGGGATCTACGTTCATTAAATCAAACACAAATAAATTCGGTTAATGGTATAACTACATTGAGGGAGAAAAAAGTAATGCCTAGACACTATATTTCTTATTCACATACTACCATTTCTCATCTCCTCAAGTGTGATGAAATCTTCCTCTTCACAAACCACAATGTTATTCAAACTGTAAAGACTATAGTTGCTTATGTAATGGCTTCAAGATCCTCTAAAATGGAGAAAATATAAAGTCCTCTTGTTAATATTTCAGATGGTGACATTTCTTTTACATTCACATCATAAACGTAAGAGTCAATATACATCAAAATGGCAAATGATTTAAATAACAAAAATGATAAATTACAATGGTTGGAGACAGTCATAATTAATTTTGTAAGTGATAATCTTATCAGAGAAAAATGTTTCACACGTACACTAGTGTACAGAACAGAAATAATAACGCTGTACCTAAAACTGAAAACACGCAGACCACTCCTTGCAAAATGCCAGCATGATTCAGTTGAGATTCAGTGCTCTACAGTTTAACCTCTGATTCCTGGACATGCTCTTGTTACTTCTTGTGTGAGCAGCTGTTATCATCCAAATGTTCTTCCTCACAAAGTCTGTGGCCTTGGATCCTTCTGAGAGTTAAATGTGTCCTTTATATTATGGAATTACTGTAAGTGGGCACTCCCATTGGTTTCAGCTATGATGTGGGGACAGGTTCTGTGCTGGCATCACTTCCAAAAAAAACAGAGGACTCTAAGATACCAATGCTCCTGGGGACATGTGCTAGCCAGAAAGGGTTCATGTGATACATGATCCATCTGTACTCCTCATAAATGCTAAAACATGCCTTATACACAAGACTATTTCAGCCTCTTGAATGTTTAGAGGCAGTTAGTGAAAAAGGGTCTCTTTGTTTTTGTTTTTTTTTTTTAATGAGTTGTGGAAAAAAGGAAATTGTGATGATGGAAATGCCATTGGAGTCATACTTGTTGCATGGTACTATTCTTTCCTCTACAACTGTATGCAAATTCTTCAGTGGGTTTTACTGAGAGTTGATGTTTCCTCGGGAAATCCCCAAATCAGAATTATTCCAGTATGAATTTCATAATTCCATGAAAAGTTTCATAAAATTGTCAATCATGTCACTCTCTAAAATCATCTTTGCAATTGCAGGATATGTGGTTACAGTAGAAAGGGGGAAATGCCTTGTTAACACACACATATTTATACAGATATATAATTATTACATCATATATTTTATAATACCTATAATAATGTATAATATTTTCTTATATATATTGCATATGTAAGTATATAAAAATTAATTTTGGGAATCTCCTCAGTGTATATAAATATCTGAGGGGTGGGTGACAGAAGAATGTAGCCAACCTCTTCTCAGTGGTTTGTGGGGATAGGACAAGGGGCAATGGCTGCAAGTTAGAGCACAGGAAGTTCCGCACTGACATGCGAAAGAACTTCTTCACGGTGAGGGTGACGGAACATTGGAACAGGCTGCCTAGGGAGGTTGTGGAGTCTCCTTCTCTGGAGACATTCAAGGCCTGTCTGGACGCCTACCTGGGCAGCCTGCTCTGAGGAACCTGCTTTGGCAGGGGGGTTGGACCCGATGATCTTTCAAGGTCCCTTCCAACCCCTACAGTTCTGTGATTCTGTGATTCTGTGATTCTGTGATTCTGTGAATTCAATTTAATGTATATATATGTATGTAGTAGTGTGCATATGTACATAATGTATCTGTATACAGCACAATTTATCACTGATCTCTGGATGCCACATTATTTGGAACAATGTCGGTTTAAGTCATAGTATCCACATGCTAGGGAAACTAATAAAAAAAAAAAAAAAAGTCAAATAAATGAATGAAAACGGATACATATGTCATGCCAAGAAAGACTCAGCAAATGCTTTCCAAATTGAAAGTTAAGCTTCACAAATCTATTGGGGTTCTTTGAAGACGTCTATGAGCATGTAGACTAACTAGCCAGATCCAGTTGATATAGTCCACTTATGTCTCCAAAGTGCATTTAACATGGTCTTTTAAAGGAAGTTTCCACAAGATAAAAATAAAGGATTCTGCATGGGTAAGCAATGATTAAATAATAAGAAACCACAAAGAATAGTCTTTTTCTCAGTGGAGGAAATCACCAAATGAATCCCACTCATTTGTGGGGATGAGTGGGAATATATGACAGAGCCTTCGCTTTGTCATATATTCCAACATTAGGGGAAAAGGTCATATACTTCAGTAGCAATATTTGCTGATGAAACTATTCTAACTCTTTGTGCTGAAAGTAGTGACACTCTGGAAATTGTTGGCATGAAAAATTGCTGGGGCAGAGAGTATCAGCAGGTGCAGAAAAGGGTCAGGCAAACTCAGGGACAATATATTTCTAAATCAACAAGGGAACTGACAAGCCAATGTCATGTCATCACCTAGATTCCTTGTTAGAGACAGAACACTGAACTAGGCAGACCATTTCTCTGACTTAGTAGAGCATTTCTATATATTTTATGTACACTTTTTAAGAGTAATAAAGAGGTAGGTTAGTTATGAAAAACTACAGAAACAGTCCTGAGTTGCTGGGAGATTAAATTGCTTGTCGATAAATTTGTTTGAATAAAAATCCTAAATTCACAAACAGAATGATGAGCTTTGAACTAAACATTATTGCTCAGGAATGAGATCTTGGGGTTATAACAGAAAGGGCTATGAAAACATCCATTAAATATCCAGTAGGACTCTGTTAAAGAAAAATAATGCAACAAGATACTATGCATTAAAAAAATAAACAAATAAAAAGAGGGAAAGAAAGAAAACATTTACAATAAGACATCTTAACAATAACAACAAGAAAAAACAAACAAAAAAAAAAACACAACAACATGCAGAGAACTTTTTTTGACTGACTTGTGGTTTTAATTTGCTATTGCTCTATTGAACTAATGGCTGAGTTCATTACCACATAGCTTGCTTTCATTTTCTTATATGAGCATGTTTTTTCTTGCCCCAAGTAAAACAGGATATCCATCTTTCAGAATTTCTGTCCTACCTTTTGCAATACCATTCATTTGTATGTGGTAAGAGCACAAGCATTCAGCAAATTACATTGTGGTCAAAGGAAGTTCGCAGCTTTTGTATTGCAAGAGGATAAAGCTTTTGTTGACTAATGTGGGACTTCCTACTTCCCCTTACTTTGATGTCATATGTTTAAGTTTAAAGGAAGAGCAGCAGAAATAATAAGTGTTACACTGTTTACTTTGTCTCATTTTGCCATGACACTCAGCTTTAGTGTGAGCAGATTTAACCAGCCTGTAAACCCGCTGTGGGTGCCCCTATTCCCTTGCCACTTGACAGACTACCCTTGTGTCACCCATGTAAAGGGTATGAGATCTGCCTTCACCCCATTAGTGAAGTACAGTAGTTTCTCTTTTAAAGAAAATGCTAACAGTTCAATGTTTTTGCTGGATTGTCTTTAATAACAAAAATGGACTAAAAATCATGGAGAGAGCCTGTAAAATAATTTTGTTTTGCTGAGGAGATTTTTCAGTTATATCTGACTTACTGTGACAAAATTGGTATACATATTCATTTCTTAACAATTTTCAATCCAAAATTTTAGTTTTATTTTGGAAGGAAGGGAGTGCCTAGAGTAGAATTTTAGGACCTGTTTGCTCTAGGAAAATCCACTATGATAAGAACTAATATAGGGAACTAAGTTCCGACACTGCAAAGTTGAAAGCAACAGCAAGTGAACTGCAAGGGAAAGTTGAGCAACTAAGACTCTTCGAGATAGTTTGTTTCTCATTTTGCAATTTTCATTTTACCAACTTTTCAGCTTCACTAGCTAGATAACTTTTGGTCTAGAAGTAGCACAGAAAGATCTTCAGTTCTTTTTAATATCTTCCGTTCTCTTTAATATCACCTGTTCTCTTAAATATCTTTATCAATGATCTGGATGAGGGGATCAAGTGCATCCTCAGTAAGATTGCAGACAACACCAAGTTAGGTGCGTGTGTCGATCTGCTCGAGGGTAGGAAGGCTCTGCAGGAGGATCTAGATAGTCTGAACTGATGGGCTGAGGCCAACTGTATGAAGTTCAACAAGGCCAAGTGCTGGGTCCTGCACCAGGGGCACAACAACCCCAACAAGAGCTACAGGCTGGGAGATGAGTGGTTGGAAAGCTGCCTGGCAGAGAAGAACCCGGGAGTATTGGTTGATAGTCGGCTGAATATGAGCCAGCAGTGTGCTCAGGTGGCCAAGAAGGCCAACAGCATCCTGGCTTTTATAAGAAGCAGTGTGGCCAGCAGGTCTAGGGAAGTGATTGTCCCCCTGTATTCGGCTCTGGTGAGGCCACACCTCAAGTACTGTGTTCAGTTTTGGGCCCCTCACTACAAGAAGGACATGGAGGTGCTCGAGCATGTCCAGAGGAGGACAACAAAGCTGGTGTGGTCTGGAGAACAAGTCTTATGAGGAGTGGCTGAGCGAGCTGGGTTTGTTCAGCCTGGAGAAGAGGAGGCTCAGGGGCGACCTTATCGCTGTCTACAGGTACCTTAAAGGAGGCTGTAGTGAGGTGGGGGTTGGCCTGTTCTCCCACGTGCCTGGTGACAGGATGAGGGGGAATGGGCTAAAGTTGCTCCAGGGGAGGTTTAGATTGGATGTCAGGAAAACTTCTTTACCGAAAGGGTTGTTAGGCATTGGAATGGGCTGTCCAGGGAAGTGGTTGAATCACCATCCCTGAAGGTATTTAAAAGATGTTTAGATGTAGAGCTTAGGGATATGGTCTAGTGGAGGACTTGTTAGTGTTAGGTCAGAGGTTGGACTGGGTGATCTTGGAGGTCTCTTCCAACCTAGATGATTCTGTGATTCTGTGATCTTGGTCAATGAATCAGCATTTCTGTCCCTTCAACTGAGGTGTGAGAGCATGCAAAGCCAGATCTCAGGGATATCTGATAGATTCTCCATGAAATGTGAAAAATCCTGGCCAACCTGCTTCATAGAGTTAAGGTAAGAAGTTAGATTAAAATTGAAGTGTTTGAACATAAATATCATTTTTTTGGGGGGGGGAAGGGAAGGGAAGGGAAGGGAAGGGAAGGGAAGGGAAGGGAAGGGAAGGGAAGGGAAGGGAAGGGAAGGGAAGGGAAGGGAAGGGAAGGGAAGGGAAGGGAAGGGAAGGGAAGGGAAGGGAAGGGAAGGGAAGGGAAGGGAAGGGAAGGGAAGGGAAGGGAAGGGAAGGGAAGGGAAGGGAAGGGAAGGGAAGGGAAGGGAAGGGAAGGGAAGGGAAGGGAAGGGAAGGGAAGGGAAGGGAAGGGAAGGGAAGGGAAGGGAAGGGATCAGCTGTTTTTAAACACTTTCTTTACTTGTAAAAGGACTTTGATTCTTCAAGTTAAATTACATGCATATGTACCCTTTAGAAAGTATTTTATAGGGGTGTTATAATGGTTCATTCACTTCAAGTCTGTGGCTATTCTCCCTGATTAATATTACATATCACTTAAAAATAAGTGGGTTAGGAGGAAATTGCTTACAATGAAGCACATGAACAGGCCAGGATCACACTGTTTCCTTCTGGATACAGACACTTCAAGATTGTCTTTACTTCCAGGTATATGAACTATTTCTTCAAGAGATTCTCACCTCATGGGGTGTCCAGGATGAGTTCTGCTCAGGGGAGGAGAGAGTCACTCAGCATTTTCACATTTTGTTCAACAGATGATCCCTCCTTCACCCATCACCTTCTGGGTCTTTCCTGAAACTTTCTGCCCCAGGAACGGTACAGAGGTGTTAACCTCAACAGGATTTCTACCTCAGACATCTAACATATCAGAAATATGAACTTACCTGAGGGAAAGGATGACATTAATATTACTACCATGGGAAGACAGAGAGATTTTCCTGAGGCTAACCACAGACCAGATAAAAAGATAGCGACATTTTCCATAAAACTGTTTAATTCACAGAAGTTGTTTCATCTGTGAAATATTTTTTTCAAAATAATTTCAAGATAGTTTCATACACTAAGCTTCAGCTAGATAGCTTCATCAATTCAGAAATTAACTGATGTCAGGGGACTCAGGTCTTCCTCATTTCTAATGTTATTTCCATTCCTTTAGATATCACAAATTCCTTGCTAAGATGATGGATGCTGCAATAACTTTGGCCTTAGGTATCTAGAAAATGAAGAACACTACTGGTGTTTCAGCTTTTAAAGGCAGATGTTTAACAGTGGCCTACAGGAGTTTCTTATGGCCATCAAAACATGGCCAGTGGCTCCCTGTCTGTAGCATGGTAGGCAACAAAAGGACCATGTCTGAATCCCTCCCTACTGGTGGTGTCTTCCAGTGCAAAGAAAAAGTGTCTTTGATCAATTCCAGGAATTAATGTGTCTCTACATGTTGTTCAAACTAAATTATTTTATTTATTTTTCACTTTGAGCTAAATATCTCTCTCAAAATTAGGTTTAGGGTTTGATTGGGAGGGGCTAATTTTGAATATCTTCATTTTATGCCCTACACCTGCTACATCGTTAATATGCAGTGCATAATTAGCATGTAAATGATTATAAAGTACTTCATGGAAGGTGAAGTTTGAAGCCCAAAACAAGAAAGAAAGGAAAAAAATGAGAGTTTCTAACATTGTATCATTGCTTTTAAAAGGAGTGAGACCAATTTACAGAAGCAAACCAACCATTAGGGACCTCTTTTCCAGTGAAGGTAGTTACAGTAAAACCACACTTTCGAACATTGTCCTCTTAGACTTCATTCCTAATCTATTTCATCCGTTTTATGTTTCATTTCCAGCAATGAATAAAACCCTGAGGAGAAATAAAACTAATTATTTGTAGGTGGCCCCTCACGATCTCCTATTTGACTGTGTCAAGCCAGAGTCATTCTGCTGACGCACCTCCCGTCAGCCGACTGTACAGTACAGCGGTGGCTCTCCTTCCCTCATTTTGCTTTCCCTTTCCACTTGGCAGAGGTACGTGTGTGGGATTTCAGAGTTGCCTGCCAACTTTGAAATGAGAGATGTGTCCAACTCTTATTGGTCGCTCTCAATTTGTAAGGGATAAAACAACAATTTGAAGTTTCAGACAAATACCAGGAAGGAAAAAAATTCTTTGCTGTTGATTTACTGGAACACACTATCATCAGGACTTGAAGGGAGGGAATTTAAAAAGAACAAATTGCATGGATTACGCAAGTTATTAACTTTCCAAGCTGATGAACAAGACCAATAACGCACACCCTAGAGTAAGAACATAGGTAACAAACATCCAGTTCACAGCTGCCATGTCTATCTTAAAACCGATCTCTGTATAACTTTCTAGACTAACCAGTTAATACACTGGCTCAAATAATGGCTGAATTTTCCCCTTCTCCTCTGCTCTGGACTCTTTTTGACCTCTAAATAGGACTGCATCCAAAGTTATCCTCATAGCACTGTGCATTTCCAGTTTAGTTTGCAGCAGTGGTTGCATAAATTAAAATTAAGAAGCAGCTTTCTGATGCTTCCTAAATCATATCCTTAATTATGTCAGGGCACAGCTAGTAAGATTTTAGGGATTAGACCCAAGATCAGTCTAAACTAGCTTTTGAGATACAAAACTTAAGAAGGACATCAAACCGTTTTTGAAACATAAGCTGGAGACTGCATTTCCCATATACAGTATCTCACCTTTAAAATATGATATATCAGTTGGGGAATCTTATTCTAGAGACATCATAAGATTTTTGTGGGAGTTGCAACAGAAAGAGTAATAAGAGGTCTATTAAACTTGGAACCTAATGGTGGACTACAAAGCACGAATGTATATGCAGGGCTTTGCTGAAGACTGAGTAAGTGTGAGATATGTATCTTGCAGCAGCCAGTGAATTCACAGATTTTTAAATAATATCTATATAAGACTCTTTCTAAAATAATAATAATAAAATAAAATAAAATAAAATAAAATAAAATAAAATAAAATAAAATAAAATAAAATAAAATAAAATAAACCTCTTTTGAAGTAATATTATACAGGGTAAAAGAGTAAAAATAACATAAATATCTTAAAGTAAGAAAAATGTTTTTACCAATTTTTGGCCTACAAAGAGTTCTGCTATTTAAATACGACAGGACGTTTTCTTTATTCTTAGGACTTCCTAGGCAGTTATCTCAGCAGCCAAAGAGGACCTCATATAAGTTAGAGAAGAAGAATTTATCCTGGCATAAAAACTACTGATTAGCTTTTTAAAAGTGGTAGGAGTTCATGTTGCTATTTTTAAAATTCTACATTGATCCAAAAAACCCACGCCATTCCTAAGAAATGAAAAATACTCTGAAAGCCTGATAAAACTTTTGGGGGGAGGGGAGAGAGGGAGAGTTTTTCTCCAAACAGTTTTCCACTGCCAAAAACATAAGTAATTTTTCAGTCCAAGTAATTCATTTGAGGATAGTTGTTTTCGCATTATATCAGAGATCATTTCGTACTCCTTGTATTCCAGATGGTCCTAACAGGCTACCTAGTGCTTGTAGGTACAACTCTGGTACAGCTAGGAATCTCACAACCTTACAGGTGTTTTACCATTACCCCAAACTGGAGCTCTAATGCCCTTTGTCTACTGCAGCCTTCTATAGCCTTCCTGTGACTCCCAAAATTGCCACCATCTCCCATGGGTTCCCATACTTTTCTGTTGGAAACTGAAACAAAACTGCTTGCAAAGACAATTTGCCCACCTCTGTACTAGAGGTATAAACTAAACATGTGGAGGCAATGTGTAAAGATGGATACTGGTTTCAGTAGACTGGTTTCAGTCTTTCTGTATAGCAGTTTATTTTTTTTGGTGCATTTCATATCCATTTATTTTGTCCATGAATGCAAAGTACTGGTAGTTCGAAGACCAGATATAAATTCCCACAAAAAGGATGTTTCATGTTCTTCTCCTTTCCCTGCTCAATGGAAAAGCTGTGTGCAGTACTGCTTATTATGTTCTAGCAGCTTTTTCTTAACACAAGGCATAGGACAAGAGTTGGACATTAAATCCCAGCAAGGTAGTATCCTTATATTTAGATCACTGTATCTAACTACACCCAAGCTTTAAACCAGTCATGGCAACACCAAGTTTAGGATAAGCACTCAGTTAACTCCCCCACTTTCCTAGGAAAGCTTTGCACTCTATACTGAACCATCTGTTACCATGAATATGCTGGCAGAAGATGCACAAGATAGCTACTTCATGGGACAATGACCTCACTCACTACGTTTACTCCAAAAATCACTAGTATGGGGTCCTGGTGGAATTCTTTTGTCACTGCCTTCAACTTCCCATAACCTCACACCCCCAAGACCTTGAAGACAAAGAACTGCCAGATTTTTACCTGTGCTATGTAGGCTGAAGGAGGTCAGTCTGGTGCTCTCCTGGCCTGCCCATAGGTTAGTGTGTTAACTTTCAGCCTCCTTAGCCCCCATGTTTCTCACAGAAAGTGCCTAATTCCCCTTCCAGAACATGCATATATGCAGCATGCTTTTAGATGACTACTGTTGTGTTCAGTGATGCAAATATACTTTCTTCTAGTCTCATTATTTTTCCACAGTCAGCTCAGGAGAGATTTTTTTTTTTCTATTTTATCTCACAGACATGGGATAGTGTAGCAACAATATCACTCACCAACAACTTTTTTTTGAGGGGTTGCCTTTTCTCATTTTAAAGAGAGAAGATACTTTTCAAGAGTCTGTTTTCTAAAGCCACGGAAATTATTTTTTTTGCCAAAGAAAAGGATGAGTCAGGCTGCTCGCAGATAGTACACGCAGATCTTTTAGAAGTACATTAAACTGTTCTCTGGGAAATAACTCACATCTGACTTCACAGCCTGACACAGCCAGTGCAGGATGACCAGAACACCATTAGCACATGAATCATGCAAGAGCGACAGGTAGCTGAGCACACAACGTTATGTCACAGTTACATCAATATTTAGAGTACTAGAAGAGATAATAATAAAATAAACAAACAAACAAACAAATAAATAAGTGTCAGAGTACAACTGAATCATTCATGAGAAGCCAAAATACTGTGATGAGCCAGACAAAAAAAAGCACCAGTGCATTCACACCCATATTGCCTCTGCTGCCAGCATGGCCCAGGGTGGTGAATCCCAGGGGAAAGCATCAAGCAGAGAAGATCACAGCATTCACTACCCCCATAACTTTTGGCAGTCAAAGAGAGACTATTTGCTACAATTTCATTCTGATACACAAGAAAAAGAAAAAGGCAAAGAAAAAGGCAAAGAAAAATAAATCAGAATTAAATAATAATAATAATAATAATAATAGAATAAATAAAACAGTTTAGAATAAAGACAGTGCACATAAGCAGGGACTAAGGTATCCACCAAGCATTGTTAGACAGCATTTTCTTGTCTCTGCAACTGAGACTTTACTCTTTTTGTGGGAAGAGGACTCTACTAATGCTCACAAGTCCTTCTAGGCCCCGTACTGACTTAGTGCACAATTTGTTCCACTCTATCTGATGGAGCAACTTGCTTCCTATCAGCATACAATGTACTTACCTGCTTTCTGGATGCCAAAACCAGCCAGCTGTCTCAATGCCAGTTACACTGAGCAGAAATAGCTGAGCGTAATTTAATCTAGAGAAAAGCTGTAACACACTGAGGAGTGAAAAGACTCACTTGTTAGTTAGGGAGAGTCCAGAGAACCAGTAACATCTGCTCCTGCTAGGTTACCATTTCCAGAAAAGTATTTGATGGCTCCATTTCCAGAAGAGTGGAATGAGAAAGTCTTTCCTAAGAGGGTGACTCCAAGATAATTTAGCGAGCTGTTGAAAACATGATTTCTTATGGGTGGAATTAACTAGAAAAGATTCTGTAAAGTTTTCAAAACTGAAGTCCATGATGCCAATTATGTTCTTTGGCATAATAATCCTACACAAAACCTAGATCCCAGGGGAGAGTTACCATATCTTGTGCACTAAATTTTGTGCTATTATTTCAGAGTCAGAACAGTAAAAAGCAAGAGCAATACCTGAGATACATGTACAGGATACTTGTAAGGACACCGAAATGCAGTCCCCATCACTACCAAAAAACAACCACAGATGTCAAACAGGGAGCTGTGACAAGCATACCCAGCTTCTGGAGTGCTGAAGGAAAAGGTCATCCTATTTCAGAGGGGATGATGCTAGATAGAATTTGTTTTTAATTTCAACAGATATTAAGCCAAACATTATAAAAGAATTAGTGACTGGGTCCTTTCCTCCGGCATACTGCTGGGAAGCTGTAGTGTTTAGAGGCTGTGATCTCACTGACTCTAAGGAAATTCAGAAACAACATCAACAGATGAAGAGGTGGCAGCAAGCCAGGCCAATTTTGCTCCGAAATTTCTGCTGGTGGTGCCTGCAGAGCTGTCAAAACCCTGGCTGAGTGTGACCAAGCCAACATGAGAACTAAGGGAGTTTTATACCACCACACAGTGCTAGGGAACCAACATGGTCCCATCATTCTCACTCCAGAACATGCTTTTGTGAAACTATTTTTCAGTTAACTCTTGCTGTTGGCCATGACAGGGAAGCCTGGTTTTTCTTAACGAGAGTTTTCCACTAGGGCAGGAATGTTAAGAATTCAGCAGCAAAGACTGAAACGTTAAGAATTCAGCAGCAAAGACCAGCAATGTGACATGAGATCAGCCAGTGTAAACACGTGGCATTCCTGGCTTCATGGAAAATATGAAGAAACAGGACAACTTTCCTTTTGAAAGTCCCAAAGCTCCAAAACCAGTCTGAAAAAACATGGTTACCTAATGTAGTACGCAGGCAGGGAGAAGTGAAGAAGTGATACAGAGATGAAGCCATCAGCCACACTCATAGGAAATATCTATATTGCACCTTCTTAAAAAAAAAAAAAAAAAAGACTGTTTTAGGGTCCTGTCCAGTTTTAGTTGGTGTCTGTGCTGACAGGCTTCTGAAAATACAGCTGTAGGGAGAAATACACATGGTACTTGCAGGCTGCAGTATAGCTTAAATATCTTCCAACTGTAGCTCCCATAATATCTTTCAGAGAGAAACTTCTGCTCTAGCCCATCAGACCTGCAAACAATAAATATTAAAATTCCATTTGTTTGAGATAGAGTCTATGCTAACAGAGAAAATTCACAAAGCTCAGGATCTTTCAAAAGTTGTAGGCAGGAAGTGTGGCTTGTAACAAATTCTGGAGTTGGAAGAATAGAGGATAACAATTTAGTTCTGTGACAAAAGGCTTATTACAGTCCAAATGAATGTGTTTAAACTCCAAACACCTGTCACTCAATTGTAATAGAGTGGATATTAAGAAGAGTGGTTTTGTAACAAGACAGTTGTAATGAGTCCAGCTTTTGGTGATGCTGAGAAAAATCTGTTATGTAGTGGCAATGTGCTCTGATTTTCCTCTGATTAGAGCTAGCTGGGGTCCCTCTTAGTCTGTGCCACCAGGGTAAAATCTACTTATTAATCCACCAGATGAAACATCATAGTATGTTTATTTCTTTAAGAAACTCTAGTCATTGAAACACCATTTGTAGAAAACAGGCAGCAAGTTACCCTTGGGTTCAGGTTCATTGCACTTTATGATTAACCTCCAGGCTTCGGGTTTTCTTACCTTTAATTTGAACATTAGACAACAAAATTAAAATTGTCACATGGCTTGAAAAATCAGTAAAGATGAGTGTGAAACATCAGTTAAATAATTTCTAAGATGTAAATAACTTGTAATGTGTACTTTTGAAAATAACATTTGGCCTCAAGGATTTTCCTGGGGGCTTTGACATTCATTCCTTATGTCTTTGGACAAAGCAGCTTCCCTGCACCTTCAATTCCCTGCCTGCACAACAAAGAGAATGACTGTAGGTAATCTACTGGGGACTGACTGACTGATTAATTACAGTGATATTGCTACTGCTAGCAGCCACTGAGTCAGCCAGGGATCACCACTTCTTCATGCTCAGGATGCAGTGCAGCTCATCACAGTTTCTTTCATAGAAAAAGGAAGCAGGAGAGGACCCTGCACAATCTTGGAAAGCTTTGAACAACAGCTCCAGCTCTCGCTCTCGAGAAATCACAACCATTTCCTCTTGCATTTCTCCTTTAGCACACTTATGCTATACTGACCAACCATGGCTCTCAAGAGGCGCCGAACACCAAGCTTCAGATGAGTGAGTCATCTTGAGACTGTGCAAATCAGATAATAGGGCTTAGGAAATTGGGAAGAGAGATAAGGGGGTTAACATTCCTTTTTTTCTCCTCACAGGCTTCCCAGGAAATAAGGTCAACTTACTTCAGCAAGAAAGACTTGCAGCTTCTTCTTTTCTCTCTTAGCAGGTACATTTGATTTCTGGTCAATGGATGGTGTTTGCTCTTCCCTTTTTCCATTGAAACCAAGCAAACCATTGGCATCTGCAAAGCAATGAGAGTGAAACCACTTCAGTCTCTTTCAGGGAGACTGAGAGAGGCTTTCTGAAACATAACAGGATGCGAAAACAGCAGTGCTTTGTGCAGGGCTCCACAAGGAGCACTTGCAGTGGACACACATCTTAGTGCAATGCTACACTACCCAGAGAACTTCTGCTCATTCTGCACGCCTCTTCCAGTGACATCTTACCTTAGTGCACTGCTTTGAAGTTATTGCTTCTGATGTCCAATGTTTGGCAAGTGTGGTCTAAACCGAAAAAAAAAATAAATAAATAAATCCAAAAATCAACTCAGTTCCTTCTTCTGTCCGTGTTTAGGGTATTTGGAAATTACACAACAATAATTTCCAAATTCCATTCACACTCCCCCCACCTTCCTGACCAGCCAGCTTTACTCTCAACCTCACATACAGTAGGTTTGGCTCACATCAAGACACCCATCCTTCTGAATATTCTGTGTGCATAAGTGTTATGACAGCTGTGGGCTGTGTCAGGACTGGCCAGCTGGGCAGAGAGCTGGGAGGAGGGGGCTGAAGTAAAGATGACAAAAGGCAGTTGTGACACCAGGCTTTGTACAGAGGAAATCAGGGATTGTGTTTCAAGTGCAGCTAAACTTTGATGGCTCCTCAGCATGTATATGAACTCCTGTTTTTCAATAGCAGTGTGGTTTGTACTTGTATTGTTTTGCTTTTTTTTTTTTTTTTTAATTTTAATCAAGATGTAGCCACAAGCCTAACACTGAAAATAACTTTTCCTTACCCCTCCAGTGTAGACAGTGACAACACCTTCCACGTACACAGACTTCTAGACTTAAACACTTGGCCAAGCTGTGGCACCGTCAGGTGGCTGATGTAACTAATGCCGTGGCATTAGTTACACTATCTTACTGTGAGAAATCTCATGGGTTTAGAGAGAGAGGCTTTCCACAAAATTTCAGATGTAAAAACATCTTTTCTCTTTGAAACACATGATAAATAGAAAAATAAATCACTGCCCAACGTGGGCACTTGGATTGTTATATGTGGGATTTGAACCTCAAGGTTTGTTTATGATGCCAACCTGCCTCAGTGCATACTGATTGATTCAGCCAAAAATACATCCCTCTTGCACAGTGCCTCTGCAGCAAGCTGCAAAGCTCAGAGGCTTCATTTTGCAGATGAAGTGGGGTTGCCCCAGAGATGCTACAAATCCCAGGAGTTCCCTAACACTGGGTCAAGAAAACCCAGCTCAGGTCCTGGGTTTCTGCACTGGCTCTGCTGGAGCCAGGCTGCAGGCTCTGGAAAGCTTATCCACTGATGTCAACAGGGATTTACCATGTGACCGTGTGTGGAAACAGGCTGTGAAAGCTGTTGCAACTTACAGTAAGAGCAGCAAAGGCAGCAGGAATATTACAAGCGCCTTTTTACTGCAGCAGTTTGTGCTGAATGAAATCCCCGAAAGGCCCTGACAGCTGTCCTCTAGCAGGGTAACGCGTGGTTAACAGGACAGAGAGTAAGTGAGACAGCTGGAGGTTCCCCAGGGCAGCTGTGGAGGTTTCCATATCCCAGAGATAACACTGGGTATGAAAGGAAAATAAGAAAAAGCAGGAAGTGATATAAAGCAGAGCAGAATCCACATTTTCTATGACCCAGCAACTTTCCCCAGGGCAGAAGAGAGCAGAAATCAGAAGTGAGTTTGCTGTTTTTTGTTTCTGGATTAATAAATAAATAAATAAAGGATCAGTCATGAGGTAAAAACACTTTGTAAGACTGTGAGTCAGCAGAAAAAGTTACTTGCTTAGAAGCCACATGAGAACGTGGCCAGGATGCAGCAGTGAGTCAGGGAAAGTTGGAACTTGGGCTGCTGCCCTCACCCTTCACCCAACCCTTTGGTCTTCATTTAATAATGTGTGCACCTTGGAACAAGGCAGTGGTTTACACAGGTAAAGAGAGAGCTCATCCTGTGTTGTGTAGTCAGCATGGATTCAGACTGCACGGTACAAATAAAAGTACTGGATGACATTATTTGCCTTTTCATTAGGTGGTTTTTGGAGCTGATCTTCTACAGCATCTCCTGTGGTGTGGTCCCAGCAAAACAGGATGGTCAACAACAGAGGAGCCCTCGGGCATACACACTGGTATAAATCTAGAATGACACAGACCTGGATCCTCTGCTTTTCCACAGGAAAAATAAATGTGATGAAGAGAGCCTTGTCTCATCACAGCCCTACCCTCTGGTGTTTTTAGGGGAAGACCCCTCTGAAAAGATAGTATACCTTCTAGTAAATCAAACATTGGCTTTTCTGAGAACCACCACAAGAACACTGGAGCAAGGAATTATGTCTCCAAGATGGGCACAAAACTTATCTTTCATCTCATGGGGTCAAAAGAAGACAGGAATAAGTCTCATCCCCAAGAAAGACATTGAGAGGGTAGGACCAAGTCCAATTGCTCTCTCCTGTCTGGTTTACTTAGGCAACACTGTAGACCCACATGTGGTACCTCTCAAAGCATCTTTGTTAATGGCTCTTAACCAGGTTACTTGAGGTTGCTTACACAGTTTTAACTCAGAATATGAATTATACACCCTTACAGCACTACTGCTAGGTCTTTTTTTGCTTAGTCTCCTGCTTTATTGTATAAAAGTCTCAGTACAGGCTCTACACACGGGAGACTTCTTTGCTTTCCAGATCCTTACTGCCCATGGTCCTGTCTCTCTGAACAGTTTGTAGTGCTGTCTGAGCAAATAAAGGAGATTTTCAGACTTTCAGGCTGTCCTGCTCACCTTTTAGGAAGTGTTAATTGTCCCTAAATCCTTCAGATAGGTCTATATAGTGCTTTTCTTTCCCCTGATATTAAAGGATAGTGTGCAAACCCCATCCAGAAGTAAATCTCATGGCAAATAGCAGTGTATAACTCACATGGAAGTTGACTTTCCCCCACAGATTTTATGATCTGAGATACAGCAAAAAGGCAGAAGCCAAATGCAGAGACAGGAAAAGTGAGGGTAGCAGTGAAGGCAGGTGTGGTTACATGACCTAGTCAACACAGAGACCTGGTAAATTATGAGCTGTTTCTGGGTGGTTTATGTGGTAGACACCATGAAAAATAGGGCTTAGTGAAGGAAAAATAATGGTCTCATGAATTTTGAAATAGTACGATATGCAAAACCATGAGGCCAGGGGCTTACTACAAATCCACGAAACTCAGGACAGGATCTGCAATGTTATTCTCATCAGACGTGGTTAATAATCACTCTTTCCTTATTGCTCCTCGTCTAACACTTTAAGCCTCATTGCTCAGCACTCTGAAATCTTCTGAAAGATTAAAATGAGCAACACTGGTGGTTATTTTTTTTTCCCTAAATTTCTGCTGACAAACCCTGCCGACGTGTTAGAATACACTGTTGGTTTTGGGACATTGCCAGAGGATCAGCCAAGAAACAGTCTGTGGGAAGCGTCAGGAGCAGAGACTTCTCACCAGTCTTACCACTGGAATTATAGGAGTGAGTTAAATTCAGCTATGTAATCCTCAGGCGTGACTGCATCCTTGCAGATGTCAGGCTCCAGGCTCAGGACCTGGTCTCTGTCCAGTTTCTAAGCCAGGCTGCCAGAGGTCACCCAAGGACCACCATGACCTGACTGGTGAGTCTGCTGGGGATAGCTGGCTCAAAACTGTATCTTCTCTTCACAGTCCCCTCTGAAAAGTAGCCCTCCCTCCAGCACTAGCTAAAACAGAGGCTGTAGCTTCAGGTGTTAAGGAAGGTCTACACAAAAATAAATAAATAAATGAATAAAAATTTAATAAATAACAGTCCCTCCAACCCTTCACTGTTTAACCCCAACCCTGTTCATCTTGTTTCCCTCTTTTGCCTCCTCTCCATCAGCAGCGCAAGCACAAACCAGATCTGGAAACTGTTGTGGATGAAATCTGTGTCTCACCGCATTTGTTGGGGAGACTTCTGTTAAATGCACATCAAAGTTCAATCAGAGAAAAGGCTTACAAGACTATTTACCAGTTAGCTCACTCAGTCACAGTGTCATTCCTTTGTTTTGGTCAAAGGTTCAACATTGCTCCCCAAAACATCAATGAACTGCAAGGAAATACCAAGAATACGTTAAGAAATTGATCAACTCTACAGAGACTTTTGTTAGCTAGGTAGTTTAAAAATTTGGAAATTCATACCCCTGTGTAGTTCCTCTCTGTCACTCAAGGCAGTATATCACCACAGGCTCACTGATGCAAGTGGCTGTTCATGAACAGCACCAACTGTCCCCCTCCCTCCCCTAGCGTAATTAAGAACTGTTAGAAGAAGCACAGTGCTGAAAGGAGCATGTCAGCAGCTGTGTTAAGGGAGTGAAGAACATGACATTGAAGGTGAAACATTTCCTCTACTCTTATGTGAATGTCAGAAAAGCCTCTCTGCCTAAAAATCTTCATGTGCATCACTTTGAATTTCTGGAGGATGTCCAAGCTTAGCTATGGAGACTACATGTACACACTACTGCTCTGGAGAATGCATTCTGCTTGGAGTCTCCTTTGGCAATCTTCTGGGTAACCACTAGATTTTTAATTACTTAAGTACAACCTACCTGGGGAAAAAAAAAATATATAATAATAATAATAATAATAATAATAATAATAATAATAATAATAATAAAGCTGCAAGAGCCCCTGTAAAACAGTTCAGGTCATACATGTACTAAAAAGTTTGCCTCTCCACCCTGTCTTGCATGGTAGTTCTACATTTTTTAATAACTATTTGATGACTTAATTACAATTATTGGCACTCAGTGCAGGTTACCTGAGGGTTATGATAAACATGTAAGAATACCATACTCTAGGAATGTTAACATTGGATTTATTTGCATCTGTTTTCACCTTTGAGCTTCTGGTGACCAGTATTGGGGAATCATTCTGTGTCTCAGTCAAGAGCACTTTCTGCTTGTGGCACTCTGAACAATGTGCCAGGATGGAATAAAAGACTGACAAACCCTCTCAGAGGCTGCAGGGCTCTAAGAGAGTGACAGGGAGCTGAACTTATTAAGACTTGTGCTTAATGTGAAGACATTAGCGACAGTTTAGAAAACATTACAAATTGTAGAAAGGCAAATAAATTGTGTTTCTCCTGTAATCCATACAATTATTAAAAGAATTTTACTTAGGAAAACTAAAGCATGAGACATCTCTATAAGATTTCTAAAATCTGAAATAGGAAAAATTTGGTTTTGGAGATGGATTTCATTTAAACTGCTTGTTATTTAAAGGAGAAGGTAAAAGCAGCTTTAACGCGCATGGGAAATGGACCTATCACTGTTATTTATGCCTCTGAACATCTCTTCCTTCTCATTTGCTAATACCTGAACACAGCAGTAATGTTACCAAAATGGAGAATCCTAGGCTCCCTCACACAATAGAAGGCTGAATGCAGCCAAGAAACAGAATTATACTTTTCTTGAGGCGTTTTCAATTCTTGAAGATAATTCTCATAATTCTCATTAATCCTTACTGTGTATTAGCACCACGAATAGCAGAAAGAGAAAATAAACATTTAAAATGTTATGGACCAAAAACCCAGATATACTGGACTAACACTGGCCAAGATGTTTATGCAGCTGAAGGGTGGCTTGAAGTCCTTATGCTTGCTTGATAGGGTATTTAACTATACTGTGCCAGTAATTTTCCCCACACATTTTATACTGAAATAATTTAGCAAATCTCTGTTTTCCTGCTTAGGCAATTTATCTTCAGGATGAATGACTACAAGCAAGCTGAGGGCAAGCATTTCTTTTCAGTCTCACCCACTTCAGAACCTCATGACCTCCCAGTACTTTATTAAGTGTTATTGATGCCACTATTAGAGCCATAATATCCTCAGAGTGTTTCAGGTGCACTTTTGATGTTAATAGTAATAATGGTAATAATTGTATTAATAATAATAATAATAATAATAATGAAATTTTCATCCCTTGTGATGATAGACTTAGAAAAACAGATAAATATTACCCAGACGCTCAAACCCAGCAAATCAAGTATAGAAAGAAAAAAAATATTTAATATGCATTTAGCCTCTTGCTTTCTGGAATTGCTTATCACTGAAAGGTCTGTACACCTGACAATACTGGCATTGTATCCTCCTGATAGGATTCATACTACAAACCCACCCACAGCAGAGAACAAAATGGGCTTAGCTGACTGAGTTAATTTTTTTCAGGGACCAATAAGAAGGGTATAAAGTTGGCAAGGTTTGTCTGAGGAAGCCCAAATAGAGTGGGGAGAAGAGATGTGAGGATCTTCTCATTCTTCCCATCTCTGGGCATCCCTTTTGGCAGCAGCCTGGCTGGTCCAGCAGCCTGCACTTCCACTGCCATTTTGTCACAAGGGGTGGGGAGGGTATTTTTCTTTACATTTTGGAGCAGTAGTAAAGAGAACATTTCCTCGACTAACTTGCACTTCAGCTTCTGTGTTAAGTCGGAGAATGTGATGAAGATGTTAGTCAAGGTAAGATCCATTCAAGTCCGAGCATGAAGTTGGTCATTTTTGCAGAGCGAGAGGTGGAGGAAAACATTTTAGCAACTCTAAGAGAGTCTAGGAAACAATTCATGTAAACTTGCCTGAAATCAAAGCTAAAATGGATAGATAAAGAGTATTAAAATGGGAATATTTTAACTTCTTCACATGCCAAGTTATTCTTTTCTAGAACTATGTAAGCAGCCAGGCCAAAATGAGTGCATGTGTTGATTGAATTGTTTGGAGGATTTTTTTTTTTAATTTCCTTTTTAACATATGTATAACCTTACATTTTTAAATAAAATGGTAAGAATGATAAGCAAAACATGTTGTCTAAAAATACTCATGTAAAGTGCAAATGAGTTTATTTCTTTGGGTTCTTTTTGCTTTTCTAGGACTGAGGCCTGAAGCTTTGTTTTCTTTTCTCAGAAGACTTTAAAAGTAATTCACATTCCAAAAGCAGTTACCAGTTACAGCTTATCCTGTTTGTTTTTCAAGAGAATATGAAAAAATATATATTTTTTTACATATAAATTTACACAATTACCACAGAACACAATTTACCAGTGCTAACCATTTAATTGCCAGAGAAGAGCCATAGGCTAGTAACACTATTGTGAGGTCTGTAAAAAGGACAGCATGAAGATGAAATATTAGGTAGATGATTTAGCTTACAGATGTTCTGCATTCTCATCAAGTGGTATTCTATGTCAGAGAACGACAGTTTTAATTTCCTTTGCTGATTGCTCTGTTTAGATTACTTTGACGCAAATTATTGCTTTTACAAGAATGTAGACCAGCTGGAAGGCAAACATCTCTCCTAATAGTTTTTTTCTCATGTTCTTTATTTTCTGTTTCTTCATTGTCTGTAGTGGAGGTGCAAAGTCAATCCATATAAATTGGGTTTATAATCACAATTCAATATTTTTAGGCATTCAGGTGTAAAAGCTGGTCCCTAAATTACAGGGCTATAATTCTAGCTTAGTCTGGAGAGCATGTAGTAGCAAATGAAATGGTAACTGAACTAAGCAGGATCAAGTAAACATTTGATGGATTCAATTACAATGGATCTTAGTTACACAGTTTAACTTTTATGTGCATTTAGCCATTGTCGTAAACATAGGCTAACTGCAGCACAAGTTTCCCTGACCTTGAGCTTAAGGAGTCTATGCTTACAACACAGATAATTACACTGAAGCTACTGGTACATCTGTTATAACACCTATTATCCAGAAAACAGCCCAGCAAAATCTGTCCCAGAGGCTGCAGCACCTATTTGAATTTCCATACCTCACAGTGCCTCCTAGACTGGCCACCACACTCCCCCTTACCATCACGTTCAGGTAAAGACCTTGTTCACTGTGTGTCACCTCAGACCACACTCTCCTTGGAAGGACTCCGTAGAGCCAGGTGCTCCCAGTGTTTCCAGCTCCACATCATCCCCTGCCTTCTTGTGCAGGGAGACCATCCTGTGCCCATCATCACTGCCAGTCCTTCTGAAAACTGGTTAAAGTAGGAAGAAAGGACCATCCATCCTATCATGGACTGCTGGTGTTTCTCCAACAGCATTGATGGCAACTTTGACTTCTCCAATGAAAGCATGAGACAACAAAAAAGATGGATCTGGCATGTTACGTGAGTTGACTTGATCTCTGCTGGGTCACATGAGAAGGGCACGTCCCAGTGCTGGGCTGCAGATGTGGCCTGTGCCTTCTACAGGTGGGTTTAGGCTATGAGACTTTTCTCCTCAAGTATGAGCCAAACAAGCCAGGTTATCTCTCAGTGCTGAAGACTGGCTCAATTACTTCTTGTCCAGGCTTTCCCATTTCATATACAGTTTGGCCAGGATTTGTTTGCTCTAATTTAGTTGCCGGGACCTTTTCCAAACATCTAATGCTACATCTTTGGGCCCCTCACTACAAGAAGGACATTGAGGCCCTGGAACATGTAAAGAGAAGGGCTACAGAGCTGGTGAAGAGCCTGGAACAAGTCCTGTGAGGAGCAGCTGAGGGAACTGGGGTTGTTTAGTCTGGAGAAGAGAAGGCTCAGGGGAGACCTTATTGCTCTGTACAACTGCCTGAAAGGAAGGTGTGGGGAACTGGGAGTCAGCCTCTTCTCACACTTGTGATAGGACTAGAGGGAGAATGGCCTCAAGTTATACCAGTGGAAGTTCAGGTTGGAAATTAGGAGACATTTCTTCTCAGAAAGAGCAGCCAGGCATTGGAACAGATTGCCCAGGGAGGTGATGGAGTCACCTTCCCTCAGGGTGTTCAAGGAAAGGTTCAACATGGTGCTTAGGGACATGGTTCAGTGGGTGACATTGGTGGTAGGGGGCTGGTTGGACCAGATGACCTTGGAGGTCTTTTCCAACCTAATAATAATTAGGTTGGAATAATATTTATTGATAATAATAAATAATAATTATTATTTATAATAATAATTTTGTGATCTTTGCCAGTGAGCTACACATGGCTAAAATCATTCGCAGGCACTGAAGCCCATTTTCATGTTAATAAGCCATCTCACTATACATGTTCTCATACATAATTTCATGCATAGACATAAATGTGTAATTTCTAAACATCTTGCCCTCCCTGCCAAACCCAATTCAGATCATGCATCATGCTGGATCATGCTGTTGGAGCTCGGTGTGTTCCTGAATCCATCTCAAAATTTTACAATGAGCCTTAAGCTCTGATCCCACACTTTGGCACCATCTCATGGGGGATCATTTATTTCACTGCTTCCTTTGGGGTGCAACCGGACAACAACAAAACCACAGCCATCAGATCCTTTCAATCTGTGACCAAACTATCATCTGGTAGTTGCCCAAAGCACTTGTGAAAGCAAGTACACCAAGAAATTAGTTTCCCAAGGAAAACAGGGCCATGCACACCAGCCACTAATGCACAGTTCTTACCAAAGTATGTGTGTAGGAAACACAACCCTGAACATGTGGCAAATATCTTCTTTTCTTGAAGCAATTTTGGCATCTCCCAACAGTGAACACACATCGGGAACACAGTTACCACCTGCAGTAATCAGCTCAGTGTGGTAGATGTGCTTGAGGTCCCTGAGAGGAGTCAAACTGTCTCTTTATTTCACTGGAACAACACTGACAGAAAACTGAGTTGCAAATGATTAAGGGATCTTTCCTGCTACTCTCAGGAATTAATGGACCTGAAGGTTCAAGTGTCTCTCCCCCAGAGAGATGGTCATCCCAGCTGAACAGCAGTCTCACTGGGTGAGGAGTTACAAACTGTTCTTGCTGACTCTGCCCAGGCAAGTGCCCCATCTTTTGCAAGCTGTGTCATTCCATGACTCAAAAGTGAAAGTCATGTCCACTATGCTTCCCCATTTCATTTCGCCTTTTAAATTGCTAAGAGACTTTGACACTGAAACTGCAAAATAAATAGAATTTGTGAATCTTTCTAGCAAAACTCTACTTCCCCTGCTTCCTTTTTCTTCATCTCCTCTTGAATACTCTTTTGAATTTTTCCTTCCTCCCCAACTTTTCCCCCCACTCTATATCCCCATTCTACCTCATCTGTAGTCTTCTTCATTGAAAAATGACAGATTTTTTCCAACCCTCAGCACTTCCTTTTGTTCATTACTTTGGTCATTCTCAGCTCTCCCGCAAAAAATACTGAATCTTGTGAAAAATAAATTGAGGAAAAAAAGTGATAAAGACAATCAATAGGTAATTTTCTAGGTTCCTCTGTTTCAAAAAATGCAGGGAAAGCATCATTTCTGCTACTAAACTGAGGCCCAAATATAAAAAGAGATGGCTAAACATTTTCTGCCTTGTCCTTGTGTGTCCTCCCTGTAAGGCACAAAACCTGGTAAAAACAGCCTTGTCCCCAGATCTCTTTCCTGCCTACCACCAACATGCACAATAAACGTGTCAGAAAGGTCTGCCTTAACAGCAGTTTGGGTTTTGAGAGGTTTTCCTTTCTTTGATTCGTCCTGTCACTAACATGTTGTGAAGAGTGTCTGGGAATGTCCTCATTTTAATGGGACATGGGATCTTTGGGGTGGAAGGCACCTCTGGAGGTCATCTGGGCCACCCTCTGCTTAACCAGCCAGTTCAAACCTGGGCCAAGTTGCTCAGAGTCTCATCCAGTCAAGCTTTGTGCTTCTCCAGTGCTGGAGATTTGATGGCAATCTGGGCACCTCTTCCAGCATCTGACCTACCTCACTGCATAACGTTTTTTTCTGGTTAGGAAATTTGTCTCGTGGTTAGGAAGCACTTTCTTGTTTGAAAGTCACATTTCTGTTCACAGCTAGTTTATTCCCATGCGTTCATTGCTATCCCCTCAGATATTTGCACTGCTGATAGGCAGATAGGCAGCAGCCTTTGTCCCCTCTGTGGCTTTGTTTTGCCAGGCTAAACGCAGCATCCATTTCCCAGCTCCTCTCCAGCACAAAGCTCTCCATCCCTCTGACCACTTTGGGCAGCTCTGGGCACCCTGATGGGCACCAGATTATCTCTGCTTAAGCATGAATGATATTTAAATGAAATCTCACAAACATCTGGGCATAAGGGCACTATGCTTTGTTCTTTTCTGTTGGATATACCTCACCAGACCATGCTGAGATCACATCAGCAGCATATCCACTTATATAAAAGGATCCTTCTCTTCCACAGTTATTTCCATCCAATGTTTTGCTGCCATCACAGCACCCAGCTCATAAGTTCATTCTTCTCCACGAACTTATTAACATTCAGCAGTGCTCTGCCTTTTAACCAGCTCTGTCCACACCCAGGAAGTAAATGAAGAATACTTGTTAACAGGGCTATGCTACCACATACCAATCCCTTCAAAATTCATAGGCACACGTTGCTGCACAATAATCCAGGAGTTTTCTAGAAAAATAAAAATAAATGCCAGATTCTCTGTATCTTGAATTCAAAGTAGAAAAATTATGACAAATCTGTGATCCAAAATGTCCTGCATGCATAATCATCCTAAAAGTGTGCAAAAAGAGCCTACCTGAGCAGTAGCCAGCAGTATGCTCACAGCTAACTTCCATTGACATCCTCTTTGCAAATCACATCTGAGCACCTAGAATTACCCATGCCCTGTCCAACATTTGCATGCTGGATGAGAAAATGAAAAGAGTGCTGTTTGGATGCTACCAGTGGAGCTGGGACTCCCTAGCACAGAAAGAGGTGGCTGTGGGGCTGTCAGCAGATGAACTCCTTTCTCTCTGTGCTGGACGCTATAGCTCTGACCCACGCCACAGCAGCACTGGCAGAAGTTGCCCACACACCCTTAGTCCAGCTCTCAGCGTGCACAGGGGCACCAACTCCCCCAGAACAGCACTTTAAGCTTGTCTGGTTTTGTTGGGCATAGCTCAGTTCTGGAATTACTGGCCGGGAAAACAGTGAGGAGCAGAGATGGAATCATGGATGAGGAGTTAGCTACCAATAGGCAATATTTCTATTCCCTTCCAAATCTCTTTGTTGAGAGATTTATGTTTATGCCAGCTGTATTCTCTTTTCCAATCAGCATTCCCAGCAAAAGAGTTACAAGCACTGCTATTAGAGCACCCGTAGTTAAAACAGTTTCGCAATGTGGGGAAGATCAACAAGATGGACTTTGTTGGCCTCTTCCCAATCTTCTTGAACTCAGTGGCAAAAATCCCTTGGTACAAGGGTACAAGAGGCGCTGGTATGACAAAATCTGTTCTCCTAAAATCTTTGAGCATCTATGCATAGAAATAGATTCTTAAGCCATTTTTAACTTGATACTCTATATTGAATCAGTTTCATTCTGTAAGTTCAAACATTATTATAAATATAATCCCTGAACATCTGCTCAAAACATATGATAAATATCCTATCACGTCAAGTGGAAATTCTGAAATTTCACCCTAGCAATTTGAAGCAAACCTAATTCTTTCATCTGCTCAATCGCTTACTAAACAACCATTTAAAAAGAAAAAAAAAAAAAAAAAAAAAAAACCATGAGAAAACTGAACTGCCAACAACAATAATCCTAACCTTCTGTTGCAGCCCAATGATAAAACCACCAAGCTGAAAAGTCAAATTGTGTGGGCACTACTATTAATTAGGAGAAATGTTACCTACACGGTATGAGTTGTTAAAGAAAAAAGAGATTTTTTTCAGCACTGTAAACTAACTGTAATGAATAAAATACACAAGACTGGAAAGTTAGAAATCAGCAGAGAGAAATGACACAAACCATGAGAATGTGACTGGTTATTTGTAATAGGATAATACTACATTACTTACCTAAAACCAACTGTTTTCTTTGCCTAAGCATGATCTTTTATGTCAGCGTATTGCATTTCTTTTTCTTCTGGTGCTCAGGCTCTTGGAAAGATTCCATTTATTTCCAGGAAACATTTAACATATTCTTCCTATGTTGCATAAAATTCTGCCTGAAAAAGAGACACCTACATCTGCCAGCTCAGCATATGCTGAGAAATGTGCATTGAAAGTAAAGGTTTCAGACACCATACCTTAAAAATAGCTTTATATAGCGGAACCCTGGTCCTGTGGATGTCTTCGTATGCTTCACTGCTGTGTAGGCATAGCATTACCACCAGTGACAACAAGACTCTCAGAAACACGGTGCAGCCACCTACTATTCGAAGATCTTCCACATCTAAGACAATACTGTGCAAGAAGCTGGAGAAATGGAAACGTGAATAGAAGTACATCTCAAGACAGCATTCAAAAAGTGACCCTTTGGTGAATATTTAAGAATAACTCCAGACCATGTGAAGTGCCCAAGACCACTGTGTGGCTCCTTTCAGAGCCAAGACTAAAACTTCTGTTAGAGATGCTTCCCTGTGCAAGAGTTTCTCCACTACAAAACAGAGTACGATTATAGTTACTGTCAGCACCACAGCAGAGACAGGAACAGATTCCTCTTTGCTATGGGTCTGTAAAACAACATGTTGAGTTTTTGGCAGCTTTGCTGTGGATTATCTGGATGGAGCTTGAACCACAGAGTGGTGGGAATGCCCCAAGATGGCCAACCAGCTCCAGTTTCCCCCCTCCTCCCAGGGAGTGCTTTTGTCACTGCCAGTATAGCTGATGTATGGTACAGCTGAAATTATACTGTAATATAATACTGTAATGTAATATTTAGTGTCTATGGTACAGATACAGATAGTAGAGCTGAAGAATTTAGTCTTCTTTTCTGCATCAGGAAGAAGAGATCTATGCCACTGAGGACAATATTCAAGACAATGAAGCTGTGGTTCAGAAAGACAGTCATTGTGGCTTGTTAGTTATCTACTTTGTGGAAGTATATCATGGTGACTGGGCCCTGATGATGGCAGTCCCTGGCCCCAGGGCACTTCTGTTTGAGGTGTAACATCATCAACACTGCTACCAAGCTCCAGGGCAAGGGACACCAGGAGCTGATGGTTCCCTGTAATGATCATTTACATGTCAGGTGATATACAGTAAAATTCTAATCTAACATCTCTTTAGATGTGCCCAATTTTAGCAGGAAACATTCTAGACTCTCATTTACAATTCAATTTCTGAGCAAACTGAGAAAGCCAGTCAGCTATCACAGATGTCCTGCAATCTAGAAACACCAGGAGCCATTCCTGATTTTTTTAGAGCATTTACAGTGAAAAAGTAATATTTTCTATTTTGTGTAAATTACTACTTTGGATTTAATAAAGTCATTCCAGATCCCAAAAAAAGGAAGAAAATAAGGGTAAGGCAAAAATTTCACTGGTATTTCATTTTTTCTTCAAGGCTGTGCAGTAGCCTTGATTTACTGTAGTGTAATGTAAGGATTATTTTCGTGTGACCTTTTTCTTCCTTACTTGAGAATGGCAGTTTAGAAGGATTTAGAGACATGTTCCCATTGTATAGTTTGTGACCTTTCAAGGTTATTCTCTTCTTGTTACCCCAGGCTTATCAAGATTATTAGTGCTTAAGGGGCTAATTCAAAGGAAGAACTGGCACAACAGGCAGAGTGACTTCATCCCCTGGCAATGAACTGAGTGTCAATGGCAAACAAGGGATTGTCAATGGCAAACAAGGGATTTTAAGCAGATGTCATCTAATGTATGGGACCAGTAAATTATCCCTTTCTTATACCATCTGACTGGTTTTCTTCCTTGCAAAAGCTCAACAAGTTATATATGTTTCTTACCTTGCTAGCCTTTGATCTAATGGTACTACTTTAAGAAATGTTTTCTCAAATCGTGGTGAGAGGGACTACGGCTAAGGTGAGAGTGAACAAACTGTACAGAAGGTAGGAGGGATGGTAGAATTCATTTTCCGCATTTTCCATTCATCTGTCTTTCCTTTTACATACAAGACAGTGCCAGGTTCATAATGAAATCAATAGGAATGTTGACGTTAAGTTCAGTGTAAACAAAATCCACCCTTTTACAGTAATTTTACCATACACTGAGAAAATTTAAAAAGCAACTTTCCTTCTGTGTGACATTGATTTTTCACTTTTGATAAGCAGTTATTTTACTTACCCCTGTGGCTGCTTCTCTAAAACAATACACAAAATTTGCTCTATACATACATCATAAGAAAACTATGAAATATGAAACAAAAAGGAATTCTAAGGAAGTTAAAGTACTCTCCTCCTTCTACATTTCTTATCATTGTAAGAAGCCAGAAAATCTTTGCTTTGCTGACTCTTGGCAGACTTTTGGTCCTGCAGAGGATTTTGGTAGACCAAAGATCAGTGAAGGTTGTAGCTAGGCTATCTGCCCACACACCAAAACCCTTTTCAAAAGCTATGACTTCTAGAGGTTAGGATCTCGTGAAGTTTGTAGTACAAAGGATCTTGCAACCTATTCAAATAGCTTAGTATAAAAAAATGGCAGGTGTGGACTTACCTATTCAGATGGCAAAATACGTACTAACAGTTGTCTAAGACTCCAAAAATCTTCAGCTTGACTTTCTTTTCTCTTTCATGGGCATCAGGCAAGAGGAGTCCTTTCAAAACCACAGGAGTTACAACAGCATAAAACATGTGCAGTGGCTTTCTGTGAGCAGTGGGTAGAGCTGGCTAAAAAGACCATTTAGGGAATAACAAACATGTCCAAAATATAATGTGAAAGCTGAAAGCGCGAGGAATCAGAAGTCCTCATGAATTCAGATTGAATTTAGCTACGAGATTTTTTTGTTATGAAAAGTGATGAACACTGGAATTTCTTAAAACCTTCTATTTTTTTAATCTGGTTTCAAGAGTATGTGCTACTTTGGAGAAGTGAGAACTAAATGCTATTTTGGGATGAGGTAAAATGTTCTTCATGTTTGTCATAACGACAGTTTTTTTATTTGCAGTTTTTATTTTTATTTAATTATTTATGCAGTCCTAGGAATCAGGCATCATCACACTGACACAAATGTTTGGGCAACCATGCAGAGAGTCATATCATAGAATAGATCCCACTGAAATCTGTTTTTATTACATTCCTTTGCCAGGTTGGTTTCCAACCAGATCCTCCCCCCAGCTGCTCAAATGTCAATACCAACACACATGGGAGATGGTGAGAAAAAGTGACTTGTGGCAGAAGTCAGACTGTGGCCTGGCAGTGCCATTCCTTTGAGTAATGGCTTTCCCTTGCTGATATTAACCCACAACAGCTATGGAACCACATAAGAAGTGTCAGGCAGAAAGCAGCAGATTTCACTAGATAGGTATGTGGCACCTGGGCTGACTGGGAAACATGGATAGCACATAGCTGAAAAGTGCAACACTCACCAAGGAATATATTCTATATGAAATGAAACACATAAGTTTATTTTACCAATTTTTTAAAAGCACCTGTAATTCTGAACTAAGTCCTTCATCTCTGTTCATGTTTGCTAATGTTTGTTGTATTTATGGGGAATAAAGAGAATGCACTTCATTTTCAGACATGTTTCAAAAGCCTAAGCACTTCATCCTGACAAGTCCAGGCAAGATGCATGAGAAAAATGTAGACCATATAAATCCCAAGACCTGAGCCTTTATAAATAACAATGAAGATGAGAGCCACAGGAGTGACGTGATACTGCAGAGCTAAGGTACAAAGACAACAAGGGAGATACCCAACGCGTTCCCTCTTCACACCAAAATTGCCACTGTCATACACCATTTCAGGCATAGGGGAGAGTTAGGGTTTTTCAGACTCCATTGGTTCATCTAGACTGCTTCTGTTTTTTTAGTGTTCTTTTTTTTTCTTTTTTTTTTTTCCTTTTGGTTTCACATGTATTTTTAAAACCAGCAGGGGAATCGCTACATTCAGAACGAGTGATAGCAGGGGACTTTACACCAAGCAGCACCTGACTGGGGCAGACAGAGCCATGATGTTCCCCTGCAAAGGGCTAAGTGAGAGACAGTCAAAAAACATGAGGAGCTCTTGCACCAGCGCAAAAGAAACAACAAGGAGAGGAGCTTTTCCCCCTCAGGAAAGCAGATCTCTCTCCCAGGCAGCCAACACTGAACTTATCCTGGGTTTGGGTGTGCAAACCAGCTCTTCCTCCCCAAACGCAACCTATGGAGGAAGCAGAGACAATACTGTGGGTCCTCAGTCCTGCCCAGGCTTACTCAACAGCTCTGAGGTCACAAGATTTCTTGGGAATCACTTTCTATTTCTGCCCAAGGGCTACATTTCTTGTGTTATACACTGTGGCAAACATTACCTGAAATACAGGCCAGCCCACCAAGGCAGCACATTGATTCCTGACCTCTTCTATCTGATGAAAAATAGTTCACTTTAAGAGGACAGAATGGAAAATACCTGATGGCCATGATTACTTTTAGGAGTTGGAGAACTTTCCTGTAAAGTAGCAAATCTGGGTTTCCAATCCCTTTGGATAGGAAAGAGATGTGATTCAACATCTCCCATATCCCCATTGAGCCATCTAAACTAAAACCATCTAGCCCTCTAATTGGCCACCTGGTGGAAAGATCTAGTTGGACCTAGACCATTTGAACCCTCTGATGACTGGATAGTCTTTATAGCCAGCTTGCCCCCTCAGGATACTTTTGTTTCAATAATAGCAGTATGGGAAGAGTGAAGATTACAGATCCAGCACAACCTATTAATCCTTGCTGTTATAGTGTTTTGACGTGCAATTACAAATGGCTCCCACTATAGTGAGTAGATTCCCTTTAGCAAATTCAGTATAGAACAATAAAGGGCTTTGTTAAAACCTTCACAGTAAGAAGGAAGTTACTTAAGGCAGTTTCTGAGCAGTGACGTTAAGATTTTTTGACAGGACTGTAAGGCCAAAGGTATGACCATAGTGGCAAACTCCTCAGTAGTTCCCCTATATCACTACAGGATCCTTGAGCTCCAAAAACCTTTGTATAACTGCACATCTGTTGTAGTAGGTGCATAGTGTGTCTTGTTTTTGTAGTTATTCATCTATGAAAAATTTCCAACACATATAACTTACTATTGAATGTTATCTCCCAAAGGGAGATGCACTAAATTCTTGCACCTGATTCTAGAAATGGAGTTATGATACATTTATCAGTCGTCCAGTAAAGCATTACTACCACCTTGTAGCATAAGTAAAAGATAGCCCTCTAGGTGGACAGTCTGTATGACTCATTACACTCAGATTGGATATAAAAATGACACCTACTTCCAATTTAGACATCTCTCCATATTCTAAACTCTGATGTAGAAGTAAAGCTCTCTCAAGCCTAAGTAGTATCTCTTGAATAATTTTGCATACAATTATAAAAATAACCACTGTTCAACTTCAGCTGTCAGTTGAAAAAGAACCTTCTGCTATCCAGGAGAAAAACACAAGAGGATGATTATACGATTTGGGTTAGGTAACTTACAACATTGCAGAAAAACAGTCATGAAGTAAAACAGAATGAAGATGCATGGCTAGAGGTCAGACTGAGTGAGAGAACAGCCTGATAAAGAGATCATGGTCACAAAAAAATAGACTTGAATGTAGGTAAATACTTAGATCTACAAGGGTCTCATTAACAACATATCAAATTTTTATGTAAGATTGAAAGAGATCCTATGCTTACAGAACTGAACTAGACTTGGCATGCACTCAGAAGTGTGATTGTTTCGTAGCTAAACATTGACACCCCTTTGTTCTCCTTTCTCATTGAGCAAGCTGTGCGGAAGAACTTACCTTTTGAATGTTTTGTAAAACACAATCTACTTCTAACATACTATGTTAAAAAATGATAAACAGTAAAAATAACAAATAGTTACACCATTCAGTACCTCTGATATACTCTAACTGCTCACTGTTTTCTCTTTTCAGCTTCATCATCTTCCCCGATGACTGAAAAACCTTCCTCTTCTCTTTAGTCATATAATGTCTTTGAATTTTCATCTTTCATACTTAGAAGAGAGCTCAAATGGAAACAAGAAGTTGTTTAAACATAAGCAGAATTTACAGTCAATTTACTTTCAAAAGCGGACAGAGACTTTCTATAGAAGCACAGTCCACCAATTCAAAACACAAATCTCATAATAAAAAAGGGATCTTCGTCAAAACCGTGTATACACAAGAGTGGGCAATGGTCACGAAGAAGCCAAATACAGTTAGTATGCAGGTGCTGAGCTTGTGAAAGACAAAATATGGGAGAATTTGTAACTTGACCAGTTCTCTGCTCTGGTGCCTCATGCAGCCATATGAAAAGGTGTGCAGCACCATGATGGAGGCAAAGTGCGAGCTACCTTCCTCCCATGAGAAAGGTTTATGAAATCACTTACTGATGCCATTTATCAGTGCAGCCACAGCAGAAAGGTACTACTGGGGCAAGTCTAGGGTGACTGACGAGTGCTACCTTAATCCCATTCCAGAGTTAAAATGGCTGCTTAAGACCACTTTGAATCATAAAGGTGTACATATGGGTATCTGTCTGCAATCATTATGATTTGGCAGGGACATGTCTATTTAGGGTGACCTGTGATAGTTGGATATTCCCCAAGAACAGTTATCTCCAGGGCCTCTTTAACTTGGGACCACATACTAGCCAGCTTGAAGGTTGACTAGAGAAGACCATGGCATGATTTCTCTTCTCAAGACTAAGCAGATAAAGTTGAAAATTAGAACATAAATTAAAGCTAAGAATTTTTCTTCTAAACCTCTAATTTAGCCTAAGGCATGGAAATTCATAGTATTTGCATATGATATGCTCAAGAAGAAAATTTGAGTCTATTACTACATATCCTAGTCTTGTTTAAAAATGATGCAAGCCTGCCTTTAGGGAAAGAAAATGAGCAATCCCCAGAGCTTTTCACAAAAAAATCCCCAACATCTCTGTGGTTCCCTGCTGGCAAAGAACCAAAGAAAATTTCGATGCAGCAAAAGCAAAGGTTGTTCCTGTGTGCCAGTGCTCTTTGGTGTCACGTGTAGATTCTCAAAGCAATGTTTAGTTATGAGAAACATGAACGCAGGATATCAATGTCCTGCTCTACCTGTTCAATTCAAGTAGAGCACGGGGCAGTTTGGTTTCATTTTTTCCTATTCAACCTCTTGGTGAAGCCGGTAGTGACTTTTTATTTGAAAATACGTGGGAAAAAAAAAAAAAAAAAAAAAAAAACACCTCTCTTCTGAAGCCTGGGATTTTTGATGTAGGCTCTTGAAGATATCACTAATGTATCACAGAAACTATGGAGAAGAGACATGGAAGCACTTACTGACCCTTTAACTTCAGCAAATGCTCAGTACAAAAATACTTAACAAGAAATAAGCCAAAAAATGGGTGAAGTGTTTGTGTCTTGATGGACAACAGAAAACCCATCTCTTAAAGAGCTATAGGAACTCAAGATCCCTTGTTAATAGTTTTGAGGGTACCCACTATTTTTGAGGTTTTGTTAATAGTTTTGAGGGTACCCACTATTTTTGAGGGTACCCACTAAGAAGGTTTTGCACATCAGGATGCAGCCATCTGTCTTCTGCTACAGCATCTAGTAGCAGAAGCATTTTAATGGCCTTGTGTAAATTTGAGTTCCTCCTCTTGAATGCTGTGCTTTGCGCTGGATTGTCAAGCACTGAGTTTGTAAGGCATTAATTAGCAACTTCCATGGGAGCATGTAAGGATACTCTGTACTTCTGAAAAGTCACACTGACACTCAAATACAAAGACTAAACAAAACAAAACAAAACATAACAAAAACCAGTAAGAGGCAGTAAAGACAGAAAGCTTAGAAACTTTAAGATGAGAAACAACAATTGGAATTTTCTTGTATTTCACTCTGAAGATATAACTAGATGCATTGTCAAGAGTAAACCCATATAACAGTGATCAGCACAAAAAGGTCTTTTGGACACTGCTAAGGAATAGACATGATACAAGGAAAAAAGGACAACATCAAATAAAATCACAAAATTAAAAATTACAAACAAGACTAACTTTCAGAAAGCCTGCTGAAAATATATTATTAAGTAAATGTAGCATTCCATCAAGGTCAGGTGATTTTAGGAATAGTCGGTGTTTCAGTTCAGCTAGGTAAAGGGGAACAAAAGGAAAGCTGATCTGTCTGCAGGGAACAGGTCATGAGCTGTCTGGAATTGAAAGGAAATATTTCTCCTGGACGTGCATCGATGTGCTATCACAAATGGAAACGAGTGTCCATCCCTGCTGTATCTGCCCCTGATGAACAAGAAGGAAAACACCAGGCTTGTCTGCAGTACTGAGCTGATCTGGTCTGCTTGTTTCTGGCCTTTGGCGCCTTGCAAACAAATCCTTGATATGAGTCACTCAGAGTGTTAGTTTTACGTTTTATCCTTTTATTCTGTTTTTGTTTCTGTTATTCTAATATTATCCTATTATTGCTATGGCTTCTCTCTGCTGAGCACCAGGCATGGTTCTGATTGCTGCTATTGAGGATCACTCTGTTATACTTGCATCTCAGTGCTGTCATCTCCCCCTGGGCAAAATCACTACAGCTGCCTTTCCACTCCAAAAAAAAAAAAAAAAAAAAAAAAAAAAAAAGTATTCTGCTTCTTTCCTGCGGTTGTCTATCCAGGTTCTTCTGAAAAAAAAAAAAATATATATATATATATATATGTGTGTGTGTGTGTGTTCTGGCAGTGTCTGCCTTTGTTAAAAAGGAGAGCCCACATGAGGACACCCAAGTGCAGTCACACTGTGTCATCCTTTCTCCTATGCCCCATGTTACATCCTCCTCATTTTCTGCTTCTGTCCACCTGAGATAAAGGTACAGATTTCACAAAAACAAGCCCGTTTTGCCAAAATCAGTTCGAGCCATCCCAGCCGTTAGCCTGGAGCAGTCGGTCTCAGCCCGTGCCCCACGCGAAGGAGCCGGACAGACTCACGTGCCCCGGCTGAAAGATCTCCCTGCGAAATGTTCAAATTCCCACCGCCCCCCCCAGGCAGGTGGAAGGATAAGGCTGCAGATAACAGGTAACTGCGTGGCATTTCCTGCGGTCCTTGCCCTGTGCCGGCTGCAGGAGCTGGCCCTCCACCCGCTGTGCATGGGACGCGCATCGTGCTGTGCCTGTGACCGCGTACAGCTCGGACGTGTGCACCTAAACGAGCGCGTTTAGTCCCGTATTTGTACCCAGTAAGAGCACGGGAAGCGCAGATGTAAATCACAAAGCACTCGAAGGCTGTGGCTCTGATGCTGGACACCCGACGGGCGGCCGTGCCTCCGTGCAGGCTGACAGCGAGGGGGGCGCGGGGACCCCGCGGGAGGGTGCCCGGCCCCGAGGGGCTCCGGGGGGGGCTCCGGCCCCGGCTGCAGCCCCTGTCCCGGCCCGGCGGGGCCAGGTGAGCCGGCGGCTGCGGCTGCTGCAGCGGGAGCCCGGCCCTCAAGGAGTTACCGGTTGGGAAAATGACTTCATGTTTCTGCCCGGCTCCTCTCGGCTCGCCCCCCACGGCCCCGTTTCACAATCCCGCCGCGCTCAGACGGGGCGAGCGCACACCCCCGTGTTCTCAGCCCGGATTTTCCCAGGCCGTGAATAATCTCGAAGCCCCCTCGATAAATACACGTTCAGGGATGCCCGGAGCTCACTCAACCCGCCGGCCTCTCCTCCTCCTCCGAAGACGGGACGGAGCCGAAGAAGAAGAGCCTCACCATGAGCTCTCCCGACGGCTGCCAGGCGGCGAGGAGCCGGGGGCCGCCCTCCCTCCGCTCCGCCGCCGCCCTGCTGCTGCTGCTGCCGCTGCTGCCTCCGCCCGCCGCCGCCGCGCCGCTGCCCCTGGCCGCCGGCCCCGACTCCTCCGGGGAGGCCGAGCCGGAGGAGGCCGGGGCGAGGCGAGCGGCGCTGCCCGACTGCGAGGCCCTGGCCTGGCTGCTGCACGCCCGGGCGGCCCGACTGCAGGAGGAGGTGGGTACGGGGCCGCGAGGGGGTGGGTGGTCGTCCTCCCGGGGTCGGGGGGCTGCTGCCCGCCGCCGAGGTGCGACGCGAGGTGTGGGTGTCTCTCCCCTCAGATGTGCGAGAAGTTCACCGTCTGCGAGAACAGCATGGAGATGCTGGTCCAGAACAACCTCAACCTCCCCAAGGTGACGGAGGAAGACGGGTGTCTCCTGGCTGGCTTCGACGAGGCAAGGAAGCGCTCCCCTTCTCGCCCGAACCCCGGCAGCACTTTGGGGCTTGCCCCAAAAGCAGCTTGTGCCCCCTCCCTCCTGCCCACCTGCCCCTCCGGACCACGCTCCGCCGAAGCCACATCCGAGTTAGAGCTGACCTTCTCACCTTTCTCTTTCCAGGAGAAATGCTTGAAGAAACTCTCCAGCGGGCTTTTCACCTTTCAGACCTACCTTGAATACGTACAAGAAACTTTTACCAGTGAAAAGCAAAAAGTTGAGTCGCTGTGCTATAGCACAAAGCATCTGGCAACGACGATAAGGCAGATGGTGAGTCTTTTTTAAATTTACTCAGACAACTTTTGTGACTTAGAACTGATGTGTAGTCGGAGGAATAGGGAGCTTGCGAAGCCAAACATTTCCCACTCTTACTTCTCTCAGGATGAACAGGTGACAGCAGTTCCTTATGCTCGGATACTTAACCTTATGACTAATTTACAGGTTGTGTCTGTTTTGTTAAAGAAACTACTCTTCTTCCCACTTTCTGTTTTCATTTTTGATTTCCAAACTGACAATTAAATGCAGCTTTCTGTTTAAGAACAAATATGCTAATGCTGCTTGGCTGAGACTTCTCAGGCAATTCTTTCCAAACTGCAGTTCAGTCCTAACCTCCTAATGTTGCAAAACTCCAAGAAATACGATAACTTATCTTAAAACCTACATGAATAATAGTAAATACAGTTTTACAATATTATGAATCTTTAAAACTCTCCAAAACAAACTTTTCTAGTGAGCTGTGTGGTGTATTCAAATATCACCAATTTACAATCAAAGAAAACAGGTAAATTCAGAACATAAGTTAATGACCCAACTAAATTAAAGGTGCTGCCTATTGAAAAGCTTGCAACCATCATGGGGAAAAAAAATATATGTATATTCTTTATAGACATCTGATTCTCTTTTCATTTGGTAAACTAAAGGCTATTCAATTCTGACAGCTGTTTTGTGTGTTTTGGAGTGCTTTGAAAGATCACACTTTAAAATTCATTTCATTCCTGCAGTTCTTACTCATGTTAATAATCCTTAAGATGAATACTTTCTTTGTCATCAGTGAAACTTTGCATGAGTAAGAACCACCCAGGTAAGTAAGGATTCCAGAATTAAGAACTGCGGAAGTCTCAGGGCATTATTTCCTTCAAGGTGCTTTTCAGTGTTGAAAAGGCCATTGTTTGATACTAATACCTTTCTTAACATATTTATTTATGTTCATCATTCTTTAAGTGAAAGGAAGCTGAACTGCTTTTTTCACACTATACTTGCTAAGAATAATAGTCCTGTCATAAGACAGCAGCTGAGTACTGACTTCAAACTCATTAGTTTGCAGAAAGTTTGTTTTATAGCTGGGTGAGACTAGCCTTTTCTGAAAATTATAAAGGTAGAGGTAATTAGGACAGGTGCAATTAAACTCGATGGTCAAATCAAACCCTTCATTTGAAGGAACTATGGAGATTTTGAGAAAATCGGGAGCCTTGATCTCCAGGGTGGAAACTTTTCTTTATGGGAAGTCTCTCTGCTGTTTAAGGCAAGGAGAGCAGGTGGAAAGAATCTGTCATTTGTGGTCAAGTCGATCCATTAGCAAGATACCTGTCTGGATATCCAAATTTAAAAAAAAAAAAAAAAAGCATGCAAAAAAGGTGTCTGATATACCTGTAACTAAACATGATCAGAATCCATCTCCAAGGAGTCTAGACACAATTAAATGTTCAAATGTTCATTACTTTAATTTGACCAAAAAAAAAAAAAGTTCCAGAAAGAGGTGCATGTGCTTTTGTCACTTGTTAAAGAGTAGGACAGATCTTAAAAACAGGATGAATAAGACACTTTATTATTAGACTTCTAGAAACTGAACTGAAACTGCTCCATGATTTGGGCAAGTCCCATTTAAAAAAGTCATCCAGCCACACCATGGGACAAGCTCTTTGAAACCATTTGGGTATCCAGTTCCCAGAGTTGACTGCTAGAATTAGATATGAAACTTCTCTTACTCATCTTGTTCTTAGGATGTCACACACCAAAGAAAGTGGTAATGGTTAATCTTCCATGTATCTCAATGCCTGGAAAGTAGGAATTAAGCAGCTAGACAAGTTTGGTGTCTTTTGAAAACCGTTAATCTACTACCAAATGCGAGAGCACTTGAATGTCATCTAATTAACTTATGATTCAGGATGCAGCAGCCAGTATGGATTAGGACGTATCATGTTCAGCATCTTCCCAGCTAACTACATGGTAGGTGGACACCAGGCAAAAGTGTTTGATCTGTCCAGTGCAGCGCATTTGACTGGAACATGCAAACCAGAACAAATGCTATAGACTAGACAAGAGCTTTTGATTCTTCTGGAGATATAGCAGCAGATACAAATATACCTCAAATCCCACCCCAGAAGTGGAGCTGTAGATATACACAGGTTGCAGGGAGGTCTGCCAGCAGCTGTGCAGAATGGGTGAATACACAGCTGGTTGAAACATATTCTTATGTATAAACCAATCACTGTCAAGATTGTTTAAACCACTTTAACAAGGGCACTTTAATATTCTGTTTTTCACAGGTGATAAATCCTGATGAAGTGGTCATCCCAGATTCAGCTACCCAGAAATCCCTCCTCACAAAGCTGAAATCGGATAAGACCTGGATAGAGAAAATCACCACACACCTCATCCTCCGAGACTTTACTTCATTTATGGAGAAAACCGTGAGGGCTGTTCGCTATTTGAAAAACACCAGGAGTGTCAGTGTCTGAATGTTTTAATTCGGGCACGATCCTTTGTTACAAATCTGTCATGTGGCAGATGACAGTGTTGTTCTGTTTTAAGAACCAGAAATAGTAACAATGGTTTTCATTTTTATATATCCTCATTTCCTTTTAGGAACCTATTTATTGTATTTAAAATATTTATTCATTTCTAATGATTTCTATTTATATTTTCAATATTTAGAAATAATTTAAAGAAAGGACCTATTTTATTTCATTTCTAATGGTATTATTCAGAATATCAACTTATTTAATATGTATTTGATACCAAAAGAATTTTTCAGAAGCTAGATTGTTGTATAACTTATGCTTTTAAAATATTTGAGATTGCATTTATGACCTATTTATATTTTGTAAACAAATAAAAACTGATTAAAAAAACTGTATAACCTGTTTGAATTTTAATTAAGATGGAGGGACTCTAATATATCTATATTTTAATGCCGGTAATTATCAAAATAACTATTTTCAATAATATAAATTTTTATCAGTATAATTACAGCAGATAGCTACATAATACATCTATACATACATATACAGCATAATCTACATAAAATTCTTAAAATGGTATATAAAGTAAATAGATGTACTGTATGTACTGTATTTACATCAGTATGTACTTCAGTACTGAATATGACAAAGCATTATTGCTCAAGAAACAAATGGATAATGAGTCCCCTATATTTAATAGGGAACACTATAAATCTGTAAGTAGATGCTTACAAGTCAGCAATCTATTTGAAACAAATAAAGTGGTCAGATATTGAATTAACAGGTTTGATATAACCTGATTATCCTCTGATTAGACTTACTGCTGTCATTCGAGGGAATTTTCCAAGTTTGACCAAACATTTCTCCCCTTCCCCAAAGATGTAGAAAAAAAAAATCTTAGGATCTTTGCCAGGTGGGAGAAATCAACATATTATTGCTAAGACATCAGTGACTCTTGATGATCTAATCCACTTGTCTTTTGTCATTTATATTCCACTAGCATGGAGAGGTCACCATAACATGAATGCAAATTGTTGAGCACTGCAGAGAAAAAAAGATCCTTAGACTGAGTACCAAACCACTGAAATATTCCTTACCTGTTTCATCTCTTTCATTGTGGCTGTGGACATACCTCATATACACAAACACATAGGAATTTAGTTCATAGCACACATAAAGGATGGAGTTCCTTGAGCTTTGTCCTTACAGTGTGAATGGAAGAACATTAATGACCCTCTCTCTTGAGCAGCACAATGGTGCAGATGAGGAGATGAAAGGCATGCCCTGGAATGTGGATAAGGATGTCAGTAAATTCTCCTCTTCCTCTGAGAGATCTGATCCTCTGTGCACGCATTCCACCACTGGGGATGCCAAAACAGTGAGCAGTCAGCTCACAGCCTGCATCTCAGAGGCTCAACACAAAGTGAAGTACAATTGCTTTGCCCAATATGGTAAAAACATATGGCTCAAATTGTGCAACACCTCAGGAAAGAATGAAGAGACCTCAAAGTGGTCATCTTCAAGATGTTTGTGGCGAGTGGGGTTTCCTCGCAACATAGAAGACAGTACTTTAGCTGTCCTGGCACACAGTCAAAGCTCTTTTCAAAGCCTACCTTTGCAGAGATTTTCTTAGTGAATGCTTGGTTAGAGAGCATTCTGGTGCTTACCATGACAGCTAGGGGAGAGCCACAAAGTTTACCTAAATCACTTTGCCCTTTTCTGAGTAAAATGCAACAACCAGTCTTAAAGCCGCTGGGCTGCTGTCTTGCATGCATGTGGCTTTGAGAAGGAAAGAATGTAATTTGCATCTGTTGGTCTATATGAAACTCTGAAACATCTTCAGTAAGAATTCAGTAAGTGTCCTTAAAAAAAGGAAGTTCTCTGAGTGAGGTCACGTATGAAGGGTTTACCACCAAGAGTCTTCATTCTTCTCCCTCTTGAGATAGCAGCAATGAAAAATACACATTCTCCATTCACACATACAGCACGGATCATACTGTACATGATCCACAGGAGACCTCAACGGGGGTCCCAAGTTGAACTCTTCAAGGACTGTATTACTATGTGAGAGCAGAGGGGAAAGAAAAAATAAAAAAATAAAAAAGTAAGTAAGGAAGAGAAAAAGAAATCTGGGCTCACCTCTCTCCTAGTACTGGGTGATGGTTAAGAATCATTATAAGATTGTTATTAGTTACTACGAAAACCTTAACTAAACAAACTCACTCTTAGAAAGGATTTTCTCCTGGAATTCCAGGAGACAGCCCAACTGCAGGGTACTGAAAACTCGTGCAACAGACTGACGAGCATCTGCACTTCCTACCTGCACCCTTCAGCTAGCAGCCACCCCATGTTGTCCGTCACCATAGCAAAGATGCAAACATTACTACATTTCAGGATGTACAAGGTGAGCAAAGATCACTGCTTGCTAGGAGATGCTGCTGGTGCTGTCGCTGAGGTGCCACCATTTTACCTGCAGCTCCTCCACAGCCACCTGCAGTTCTCAGGGTACCTCCATGCAGCAGCTGCCTTGCTGGTGACTGTTTGCCTGTTGCTGTGTCAACTTCAGGCACTCTGTCCCCAGGATAAGTACCATTTTCTGGAACCTACACACACTGGTGCCTGTGACACACAAACACTCGTAGTGGAGTATTCACATGGAATTCAGAGAACTAAACACTGCTGAGCATGTTAAGGAGCCTCTCTAACTCATCTTCCTTTTTCTTTTTTTTTTTTCTCTCCAATTCACTCTATAGGAAGTATTTTACAATAAGCAACAAATACACATGAGCATTTACTAGTTGGTAGCTCAGTGCAAACACGTATAAAAATGGAAAAGAGTAGAAATGATCAGTCTACATTTTTACAAATTGATCCCCCAAAACTAACTCTGCTACTTTTAGCAACAATGAAATCATAGAATCTTCTAGGTTGGCAAAGACCTTCAAGATCATCAAGTCTACCCATCAACCTGGCCTACCAAGTCCTACCACTAATATATGTCCCTTCGTCACATCCACACGTCTATTAAACATCCCTGGAGTCTCCAGGGACTCCACCACTTTTCTGGGCAGCCCGCTACAATGCTCTGCTACCCTTTCTGTGAAGAAATTATTCCTAACATCCAAACTAAACCTCTCCTGGTGCAACTTGAGACCATTTCTTGTGTCTTATCACTTGTCACCTGAGAAAAGAGAATACCCTCCTTGCTGCAACCTTTCTGTTGCAGAGAGCGATGAAGTCTCCCCTCAGCCTCCTCTTATCCGAACTAAACCACCCCAATTCCCTCAGTCACTTCTCAGTTGTCCTATATGACCCGTGTGATGGCACTCAAGATGATCTGCACCATGACCTTCCCTGGTAATAAGGTCAGACTGACAGGCCTGTAGTTTCCACGATCCTCTTTCCTGCCCTTACTGCAGATTGGAGTCCCATTCCCTAACCTCCAGCCAACTGGGACCTCCCCAATTCACTAGCACAGCTGGCAAGTTACTGAAAGTGGCTCTTAAAAGACAGCACCTCATAACTGAGGGCTAATTCACCAATACTGCGCAAGGCAAAAAAAGACCTGGTAGTAGTTAATGGTAAGAACTGGGAAACTACCCAGCGAACAAGCCTTATGGATGATGATGTACAGGACTAGGTTCTCCCCACAGACTGTGAAGCCAGCTAGTCTGCCTCCATGTTTGTCTTGCAGCTCTATTCACTAACATCACCCAGAAATTTTGGAATATACTCAACAGATTACAAACTCCCTTTATCCCAAATTAGCTTTCCTAATGCAGGAAGAGGGTAGAGAAAGTTACATTAAAAGGAATGCATGCACTCCGTACTATGCAAGAAAAAGCCTGTGGTATTAACAGACAGTATCAGAGGAAGATAAGTAATAACGTTTGTCTTGGTGCTGTAGTCATGACACTAAAATGCTAGATAAGAGAGAAAAAATATCATTTGAAAAGACCTAATACTAAGGTAAGTAATCTGTAATGCAGAATTACTTAGTTTTTTGACAATGATGGTCTCATTTTCCTAACTTTTTAAATGTATTTTTTCTTAATAGAAGCCTGATGTGAAACAAACAAACAAAACAAAACAAAAAAATATTTCAGGCACGATCCACTTCTGTGAACACGTGAACTCCATTCAAGACAATTTACTAAGGTAAAATCCTCACTTCAGAGCTTGCCTTCAGATCTTCTGTAAAGGTCTGAGAAATAGGTTTTCATGTACACAAGATACTAATTTCTTTATGAAAACATCTCAAAGCACGAAGAAAATAAATGGAGCAGACTACAGAACTTCTGCTAAATTCACAAAATTTATTCCAGAAGCACAGTAGGATGTTTGAACTTTGCAATCATTTCATTTGCTGCGTTACATTCATTTCAATAGTGTCATAACTGTCTGGTTTTCAAAATCCTGAAATATTTGAATGGTGACTATATTAAAAAAGTAGTTAATTGCAGTCAGTGAAGATACACAGCAGTACCATTGCCTGCCAAGTAAGCCAATGCACCGATGTAAACTCTAAATTTTGGCCGAAAAAACAGATTATTTAAAAAAAACTGTCTCCGTTTCTAGCACCTTCACTGACTTTATTAATGGCTGGTGGCTAGTGAGGTTACCACGGATGCTAAGGTTAGAGGTGGAGGAGTATCCACCACTAGCAGATTAAATGGAGCAGTATCACTTTTCAGCAGTAATGAGCAATCAGATAGACTCAACTAGCTTTTGAAACTTCACCCAGAGTCTCCCACTGTTACTTGTAACTAGTAATTTAATTTAAAAAATAAAATAATAAGAAGATAAATATACAATAGTATACATCACAGTCAGACCCTGAAGTTCTAGAAGTGCTGATAAATATATGTATTAGTATAAACCTTATGGTATTTGGTGATAAAGTTTCTTTAAGCCCTTATTTATTGAATTGAATGGTTAGATAACAATTTCAGATCTCTCAATGAAATACTTTCTTCCTGAAAAGATGAAAAATAAAACCAACCCTCTCACCCCCAGAAAATGAAGTCTCTGCAGTCTCCCACACTGAAAGACTATTTCATCGCCAAGCTCTTAACTAAATTAACTCAATTCTGTAATTTTAACATATTTACCTTAATCTCAGTATACTTCAAGGCAGACTTTGGGGGTCATAAGATAACACAGTACAGAAATTTTGCAGTCTGAATTCCTATTGAATGACCAGAATCTAAGAAGAATCAGTCTTTCAAGAGAAAATCTATACGCAAAATAAATAAATAAAACATTAATCTTCAAATTCAGAAAATTGAGATTTGATTTGCCCTACCATATTTATTTCTACCAGACAGTGCTCCCCTAACGCAATATGGACATTTTATTGTTTCAGCTAAATTTTGACTATTTTCAATAAGAGCAAATGTATTAGTGACTAGCTGTTCATCTCTTTGAATTTATATATAAATAGATACAATTCTACATTCTGCAACATATAAAGAAGGAAAATGATATATTTGCAAATTATATTAAGAGTTTTACTACCTGAGAGAATCCCTACTGTGGCACACACACACACAGATGTAAAATCACCTACGGAAAGTTCAAAGTCCAATCTTCACCTTAAAAAAGAAAAACTGCCTACTGTGTTATTGCTAGTACATAGCAATAGTCTTCCTCTCTCTTCTTCCACTTCTGCTAATAATTTGGGTAGAGATGAAAAGGAACCACATCTTGACTACACCTGTAGATCCCACATTAGCAACATTAACAAATACAATGAAGTTCAAAGATGTTCCTCAAATTCCAAGACCTATAATCCTTACTAATCATACGGCTTAGTGACCTGGGACTGGACTATAAGAGAAAATGGAATTTGTTAGAAGGGAGACCATTTGGGATGAAGGCAGATATATGGGCAATCTTCCAGTCTTGCTGGAAAAGGCCTGTTTTCCAGTTGCAGCGTTACACCATTTGGGGGGTTTCTGTAAGAGTAAAAAATCCTGAGAAACACCATTAGGACATAACTGGAAAATTATTTTAGGACATAACTGGAAATCCAGGTTTATCTCACTTCCCAAGCCACTAACTGCTCATTGCTTTGCAGTTGCTTGAACTTCTTAAGTTATTGTTGATAGAAATTTGATTTCTTAATCACAAGAAAAATATAAGAGTAAATTCTCTTTTCCACTTGGCGGACGTGCATCTCCTCTGCCTTACCCATTCTCTAATCCTGAATTAATAGAAGCATAACTAAGAAACAATGAATGTAACCCACAAACAGTTACTGCGTTGCACACCATCATGGAAAAATATTTAGAAATTGCAATTAACTAATCAGTTTTAAAAAGTAAATTAGTCATATGACATTAAACCAGGATGTGGTTTACTCCTGTGGTGAGAACAGATGTAATGAGCTTTTATTTCCAAAATTCATCATAAGTACCATCATAATTTAAATTCCAAGTATATAAAGAGATATTTCCAAAAATATCCAGGGTATATAGCTTGTTTTAGCATTTTTTTTCCCTGTTAAAAGCATGTCAGAATCCTGTTGTATTTACAACATGATGCAATAAAAACAAAACTTAAGAAGCACTTTGTCATCCACAGCCATTTTGTGAGACAGCTGTACACAGAAAAGCAGCAATGGTTTTACACATTGCCATTGTGTGGGCCTGTTGTTACAAAATCATGATAATTGCTTTGGTTTGCAGTGTTTACATGTTTGAAAACTATAGGTTTAAGTTACTTTGACTTTTGCTGATGACTTAAGGAAACTAAGCATGTATCCTCTTGCTTTTTAACCGTTATGCGATACAAAAAAATGACATTACGCTGGCTGTGTCTACACCAGCAACTTGGAGAACCAAATACTTGTTCCAAATTTCACATCAGCTTCGTTGTTACCTCAACTGACCAGTCCTTGAAAAGCTTTTGGGGCAAAAAGGTAGGTTCCTTTGTAGATTAACTTACTATGAACAGATCCGTAAACCATTTTGTTTATTCTCCCCTGTTCACTGGCTACACTACAAGGCACAGAAAGTCTTTTCACACCATGCTGTCAGGAGATCCCAGGAGAAACCCACCAAACTCACAAGACTCCCCCAGCATTACACACCAAGCATGACAGGGCTCTGCTCTTTGGCTATGTACACACCTGTATTTTTCTCACAGCTTACATGATTTTCACTTCTAAAAACCTTGTCTGCGTTTCATACTCCTTTACCCTCTTCTGATCAATCTCATCTTTATTTTTCCAGACCCTAACTTTCTCCTTTCTAAAAAAAAAAATAATAATAAAAATCTAATATCTTTATCCCCCTTTACATTTGTAATGACCATGCCCTAGGACAGTTCTTCAGAGATGGAGCCTGCTCATTTCTTCAGTCCTGGTTTAAAGACAATTCCTTCTTCACAGATACTCTCCTCAGACACCCATCAGGCCATTGGCTGGTGCCGCTCTTGCAGAAGGAGGCCAAGGAGGTGGACCAGGACCTTCCAACATGCAGAAATGTTGACTTCCTCGTGTCAAAGTACTATGGTCATGGTACTGCAGGTCACTTGAGACAGACAACAGGGTATTCTTCTCACACTAAAATCCTTGAGATTTGGCCAAAAAAAAAAAAAAAATCCCAAAGATTTGGTAAACAGCATAGCAAACTACAATCTATGTCAACCTTTGATCTTCCTAAGACCAGTCCAGGTGGAAACACTCCCCTCAGCCTCTTGCACAATTATTTGCACAACACACCCCAGCAAAGCTTCCCACGTGGGGCACTACACTAAGACTATGGCAACCACAGGCATGCTCCACCTCCACTTGGCAGGCACAAGGCATGCGGCCGTGCCATTCCTACGTCCGGGTAAGATCCGATAAAGATACCTCAGAGAGGGTACGTTCTGCACAGCACACAGGTAAGCACAAATGATTTTATTTCACACCTCTCAGAGCATGGCCAAAGCATAAACTTGAGTTAAGCTGTGGAAGTCACGGTCTGATTTTCAGTAAACTACACGTTCTGACTTCATTCAAACATCAGAGTTCATGCCTGGTCTCAAAGGACTGCATCACAAACCCCATTTCTGAAAAGAAGCCATACTTGGCTCCAGAAGCCACTGATCCACGTGACAGAAGTCTGCTGAGTGGGAAAGCCCCTGTTTGTTTCTAAGTGTCTCCCATCCCATGGTAAAACAAACGCTTTTGGGGAGTCTGACAAACAGGAAATGTATTTGAGTCCTTCCACGTTAACCCAGAGGCCTGCCCTCTTCCTCCTAGCAACAAACAAACACTCTTGACAAAACTGGTGTATTTGCTGAAGTTATTTTAAGAGAATTAAGATGCTTTAGAGTAATCTGTTCAAAATACAACTTCAAAGAACAAGGATCTGTTCCTACAAACATGTCTGAATTTTGTGAAAATGACAGCAACTATCAAATAAATTCAAGGTATTGCTAACAAAGACTCCCTTCATTTTTAAGTCTTAAGAGAAAAAGACTTCTCTGATCCTGTTTTTGTTACTTTATTAGTTACCAAGACTTCTGGTTAATGGCTATTCAACTCTTTTCAAGATAAAAATGAGTTTGTAAGGAGTTTCAATTAGTGTTTCTCTCTCTAAATAAAAAGTGACTGCATTAATCGAACAAATTTGTAATATACATCAGCATTCAATTTAACTTGACTTGAACATATTTAGGAAGGACAATTTATTCCTGAACTTCAAAGGCCACAGGTTGCATGTTAATGACTTTTGTGAACCACATTTGATTTATTTTAAAAGAAAAACAATTGCAGTCATTTATCTATAGCAATGATTCACTAAAAATTTGTTATCCAATGTGCTTAAAGCAAAATTCTCAGAATAAGCACTGCCTAAGCAATACTTATCAAATAATTCCAAGTCTAAAAAAAAAACTGAACTAGTTACTTACAAGGGAAATTTTGACGATAATGAGGTCACAGAATCCGGCCTGTGCTTGACACATCCATGCTTATTTATACACTTTTAACAAAAGAGACAAGAACACTTCCCCATTTGGAACTTCTTGCCAAATACTATAGTTCCTGGAAAGCTGCCAGAGCGACCATGCGGTGGTTAAGACCCACAAACCACATCCCCAAATCTGACACACAACAGAGTATATGAAATATACTTTTGCAGGTGTTTTGGTCCACAGCTGCATTTTGGGTATTGCGAAACACAAAGGTTGACTTTGAGAAATCTGAGTTACTTTGCACTGCTACCTTTGATACACTGAATATACTTTGCACAGTAACATTTCACTACGAATTCTGATAGCAGAGGAGAAAATGAGAAATCTCCTATTCCTTAGTTAAATTAAATGTAAAAACTGGCTGAAAATCTACAGGGTTAAAAAAAAAAAAAATCAATCTGGAATGCCTTTGTTGCAATGTTGCAAAGAAACTTTTTGTTTGTTCTGTAAAGTATCACTGCACGAATACAAACTAGCTTGTATACTTCTAGATGGGAGAGTAGAGTAACCTAACCAGTTCAGCTTTTATTTTAACAGAAAACAAGCAGCTGCCATTGCTGTGTTCTGGTTTCATTACAGAAATGGAGAATGCCAAGTGAAGATAAAACCACCGTATTCCAAAGAACAAGACTTTGGAACAAAAGAAAAACACACCGTAATATAAGTCTTCTTCCTTCAGCTGTACGTCAATAACTTCTACTGTACACAAGCATACACACATACACAGCAATTTTGTCACGTACTCCCAACCCCACCCCTAAATTACGGAAAATTTAAATAGTATTTAAAGGTAAAGTCAGAAAAACATATACATCTCTCAATCCTTAAGATATCCGGAGCTGAACAAATCCAAAAGAAAAAGAAAACAAAAACCAGGCCTGCACAGAGCAACCAGCTGCAGAGGCTTACCAACATTCATGCAGAAATCTTTGAAGAATACCAAAACGTTTAAAACATCAGCTCAGTTTTCTGGTTATCATGAAAAGGAATAGTTACCCGAAATTTAACCTTGTTACGATGATTAGTGGGGGTTGAATGTCACCAAATTTAGAAAAAAAATCTGGTTATCGTTCCTATAATAAAAAAAATACTATATTATATGTAATGTAAAGACTTGAAAACAACACATATGCATTCAAATGTATTTATTTAATTACACTGTGATGCAAATAAGTTAGGTCCATATAAACTCCATTTTGTTGTATGTACAACCTATGTCTTTAGCAAGCTGACTGAGCCAGCTGGTGTAAGTGTCCGCCTCATCCTCTGGAACATACACATCTTCAGACCCTTTCTCTGTCCATCGTCTGGTTCTAGAGCAGGACAGCCACATCTTTCATCCCCAAAGCAGACTGAAAGGGGGAAATGAAGGTCAGATTCACAGTATGTGTTTGTTTTTAAATGGATTTTTCAAAAGCACAAGTCAGAAGAAACAGCCCTATAAAAGTACAGAATAAACACTACCCATAAAGAACAGTGAAATAAAGCTACCTTTAAAATAAAATTTAAGCCTACGGAGCATGAACATGTGCCCAGAAAAATGAGCATCTGTAAGCTTTGGAGTAAAACCAAACACATGCTTCTGGTATCTGTATATCCTGTTATACTAACTTTATGTTGTGCAGACATATGCAATAAACCAAAGAAAAAAAAAGTCTCAAGATACTAGTGAAACTAAACAGAAATACTGCCAGAAAAAAAAATACTTCAGCAACTTAGTTCTTAAGACAATAGGATATTTTACTGAAACTGTAACATCCCTGAAAATGGAATTTCTATTGTTAATATATGACCTTGCAAACAATACACACCAATCAATTATTTGTTTTAGCAGCATCTCTGGTTCTGTACAGCAAACAAAGCTATTTCAAGAACAGTAAGAGTAACACTTCCTTCATAACCTTAATTTTAGTAGTTTGAGCCATGGAAACTCTCCAATAAAATTCAAATATCACAAGAATTCAAGTGTTATTAATGCCAGGATGTTGCAGCAATAACAAATAGCCCCACAACAAACAGGCAGCGAGAGCATATGTACTTCAATTTATTACAGTGATTAATATTAAAGGATATATCCCTTTATTTAATGCAGCTTTTACACAGTTTACCACCCTACTTGCAAAGAGGGAAGGAGACTGGGTTTTATTTTAAACTCATGTTAGAAAGCTAAGTAGTTATTCCTAGGTGCAGAAAGAAACTTGCACAAACTACCCTTAGAACAGATTAGAAGGGCAGCTTCCACTCAAAAGGTACAGGAGGTTCCATATATTAAAAACTGCATAAGATTAAGAGCAAAATACTAAGGCCCTCCTAAGAATTTGGTTTGCTGTCTGTTCTGGTTTAGATTTCTAGGCAAATATGAACTGTGACCAGCTCTGTTATCACCCAAAACAATTAAAAACTATGGATTAAAGCAACTTTCACAGCTCTTGCTGTCCAGCATGAACAGAGATGACAATTAAAACCCTGATCATCTACAGTGTTTTTTTAATGTACATTTGGACCTGATACATACCTCCAGATTGTCGGCTCGGGCATTCCAGGATCTGCACCCCTCTTAAAACCTGAAGTGAAACATACATTAGATAAACATTCATATGTATGTGCAGATTTTTACACAGCTGAAACAGCATCAAATCATTCCAGCCCATTAAATTGCAATAAAAAGAACAGGGAGCTGTGATTCATGAAGACATAGACTCACCTCAACAGAAACCAAAGGGTTACAAAATAGTCAAAATAAATAGACTTGGGTGTATTTTCTTTATTATTATTACCTGTATCTCTCTCTGACTTAAAATTCAGGGTCAGCTGGCTATGTGAGATGGTGGAAATGATTTACCCCAAACATCAAGGCACACGTGCATGCATACACGTACCCTGTCACGGCTTTGACTGGGATGGAGGTGTTTTGGTTTTTTACGTAATGGCTTGTACGATGCTGTGCTTTGGATTTTTGATGAAACTCAGCAGCGATAACACCAACGTTTTAGTTGCTGCAGAGCAGTGCTCACGCAGAGCCAAGGACTGTTTAACTTCTCACACTGCCTTGCCAGCGAGCAGGCTGGGGGTGCAGCAGGAGTTGGGATGGGACACAGCCAGGACAGCTGGCCCAGGCTGGCCAGAGGGACATCCCACACCATATGGCTCAGCAATAACAGCTGGGGGAAATGAACAGGAAGGAGGGGATGTTCGGAGTGATGGCGTTTGTCTTCCCAAGAAACCATTACGTGTGATGGGCCATGCTTTCCTGAGGATGCCTGGATGCCTGCCTGCTGGAGGGAAGCAGCAAAGAGATTCTTTGGTTTGCTTTTGTCTTAACCCACAAGTTCTTACACTTTTCCCTTTCTGATTCTCTCCCCCACCCCACCTGGGGAGAGTGAGCAAGTGGCTGGGTGGGAACATAACCGTAACAACCCCCACATGCAGATTTTAGGTGTTATTATGAAAGCAACCTGGTCAGACAGCATCAACAGTGACACCTGTAACTGGTATAAGGGCTTGAGGAGATGTCCTGTGACGGCACCTGAACTTACAGCAATATTTCAATAATAGCTCATTGAATTGAAGATTAGAGAATTCTAAACCTTAAACCAATTAAACTTAAAACTATTTTGGGGGAAGGGGGTGGTTAATTACAGAGAGTTCATCCCCAGCTAATGACTCAAATACTGATTCACTAAAGCAAGTGTACACTAGAGAAGCAATTCAAGGTACAGTTTACTAAATAGCGTTAACTCCCAGACTGTAAACTAAGTCCTGAAACAGAATCATAAAAGACACACACTGTTCAACAACATGCTTACTATGTTTACTGTATAGAAATTGATGTTATATGGAAAAAACATATTTACAGACTATAACTAATCAGTGACAACTTTCCTGAAACACAGGCCACGAAGGTTAATGGAAAAACTCACATTAACTTCATGGACACTGGGTCAGCCCTTCAAAGATAACCTTGTCTGATCTGAGGCTGTTAAACATTCTGACCTATTTTCTTTCACTGCCATACTTTCCAGCAGAAGTGATTTAAAATTCATGAAATCATATTAGCAGTCGAACTATGTGTGTGAAACAGATTTAGCTAATGTTTCTGTTTTTTTCTTTTTGTTTGTTTTGTGGTTTGTTTGTGTTTTTTTCCCCTAGTACTTTTAAATAAGCAAGCCAATTCAACAAAACTACTGGTCTAATTCACCTAAGAGGGGCAGCCACTTCAAAACAAACATTAAAAACAAACAAACAACAACAAAATACATGTACAACCTGACCAATGACCTGGAATCGCACATCTCAGACTCCCTTGTACTTATTCTGAACTCCCTATCCTTACCTAGGTCTTCCACAGAAAATTAAAACAAATTGCTGAAAACTTCATTGCCTGTGTTTAGTTTAGCCTGCGTGTCATATACATGGGTCAATACCAAAGTTTGCCTTGAAGCAGTGACACCAAGCACAGTGTAGCCCCTTGCCCGTGTAATTGCTGTACAAAAGAGGTTCCCCCAGCTCTACAGAATCTGAGTGGCTGCCACCCCCAAATGTCTGTGGGGGACAAGGGTGGCACCTGCTTACACTTTATGTCCTTTTATTAATTACATCAGGCAAACTCGTAAGAAGACAATATAGATGTGGAACAGCATACTTATCGCTTGCAGGTAAGAAATTAAACAACTACAGTTTTGTTTCTTAGGGTTACGTAACAGAAATATACCAAGCACCCTGACAGCCCTGCCCATGGCGGGGGTTGGCACTAGGTGGTCTTTAAGGTCCCTTGCATAGCTTCCATTCTGTGGTATTGGTACAGCTGCAAACACAGTCAGATGGCTTTATTTAAGGTGCTTAAGTTATATGCTTGCCTCAGAGCTAAGAGTGATTCTCTCAGATACTGTCGTAAAAGCGAAACCAACTGCAAACCTCAGCAGGAACAGAAGTAGGTCGCAAAGCACTGCTGCAATCCCACCCCCAAATAACCAATTTGGAAATAATCGGTAAACTAAGAACGAAAACGTAATTAAACTTTAACCTGGCTCTGCCAAATCGTTTTACTCGTTGTGTTGGAAGCGACCCCTTTTATTACTGGTTGTTCGAGCATGTGTGTAACTGATTATCTATTAAGTGCCTCGGCCCTTTAAATTGGGTTTAGATTTTATATATTTTTACGTGTTATATTAATTCCCCTCGATTAAAAGCCACTCAGCTCTGCCTGCAAACACGCACAGCCCGGCTGTAAGCGTGTTGGCGCTCAAGGTGAAGATGTCTGCCTGCCTCGGCCGCCTCGCCCAGAAGGCCCCACACAGTTTAGGGCACGAAGCCTCCTCCCCAGCCGTGCCTGGTGGCTTCCCCGGGACCTTTTAGAGAGAGCAGCGAGCAGGAGCCCCGGCCCCACCGCACACACACGTTTTTAAGCAGCCCGTGCCCTTCAGCCACCCCCACCGGCGGCACCACCGCGGGGCCCCGCACCCACACACCCCAAAAGCCGCACGGGGGCTGAGCCGAGAGGCTTGGGGAGGCTGCAGCCTCCCGCACACCCAGCCTCAAACAGGGGGGTCCCCAGCCCCCTGCCCGTCCCCCCCCGAGCCCCCCAAGCAGGCGGGGGCCGCCCAAGGGAGGCCCCCGCTCGGTCGCCGGGCGGCGGAGGTCCGCGCCCCCGCCGCCACTGACCTAGGTAGAGCACGACGGGGATGAAGCCCCAGCGGATGGCGAACTGGCCGCCCTTGAAGAGCTGCTGCAGCCGCTGCTTGGCCTCCTTGCTCAGCTTCGGCATGCCGGCGGCGGGGGAGAGGGAGGAGGAGGAGGAGGAGGAGGAGGAGGAGGAGCCGGGTCGCGATCGTCACTCGGCGCCGCCGGGGAGGCCGGGAAGGGGGAGGCTCGGCCCGCCCCGGCCTGCAGTAGGGGCCCTCTGGCCGGCGAGGGGGTGAGGAGAGCTGTAGGTGGCTATTTTATTTATTTATCTATTTATTTTATTCCCGCAGCGCTCAGGTTTGTGCTCCGTGGAGGCTGGGAGGTGGTGTCTGGTCAGGGAGACGTGAAGGGGGCTGCCCGCCCCATCCCGCTGCGGGGACACTGTGTGGTCCCTGGCACCTGGGGGCTGCAAGGTCGGCGAGGGTGATCGGGGAGAAGTGGTGTGCTTCTAGACCTAATTCTTTAAAAACGCCAGTACGGAGCTCATGGCTTGTTGTCCTCGCGCACTCAGAGCCTGGGTAAGCAGTGAGGCACTTTTTGAGCGGGTCTGGTCTTTGCAAGACCTCGTCGCACTGCCCCCCACAAAGTGCTCTCAGCTCGACCCCACTGCCTGTGGGACATCTCACTGCAGGGTGTTGGTGCCTGCAAGCTCGGTCACGGCCGTGCTGCTTTCATTCCTGCTCGAGCAGTCCGCTAAGTTTTGCTGTAACGCCACATCCAGGCCTGCGTGCTCCTAGTATCGCTGACGTGGCAGTGGTATTGACACTGGCAGTCTGTATCGTCTGCCAGCTGTGTCAAACTCCTGCCGTAGTTTGGAGGGGATTTAATTGCATATAGAAGCTGTGGGGGGGAGAAATTAACCAAGTTGCTGCTTGTGGTAGACCAGAAGTCTATTCAGTTTTGTTAATAATCGTGGTTTACAGTAGTAGTTTACCTAGGCAATAATTTCTAGTTCTGTAGCCCACTTGTCACCTTAGGAACAACTAAAGGACAGTGCTTTTAGATGCAAAATAAATAAATAAATAATAATAACTCCAGAGCTATAACATTTACACAAATAGCTTTTTCCACATTTCTCCTTCCAGTGCATGGATGCACATTCCGCCCTTCAGAGACAATGAAGATACGAATTTGTATCTCGCTCCTTGTTTCCCAGGTACGGACAGGTAGCAAGTTGCATCAGTAATCCTGGTGGCCCATAGTTTGCTTTTCTGAATGTCTACTAATAGTCAAAATGTGGGATATACAGGATTATGGTGGTGATGTAGTGAGAAACATACCGTCTGTCAAGTTGTAGAACGCACAAACAGCCTGTCCTCATGAAAACCAGTGCATATGTGCTATGTTTTCATATGCATTAAACATGTGATGGGTGACACCAGTAATTCTAGTCAAAATCTGTAATCTAGTAATTCTAGTAATTCTGTGGCTGATATATCTAATGATGTGTGGTAGGTAAAGCTCAGTTCATGAGTGGCTTCTTTATTAGCCAAATAGCTTATCCCTGGGGCTGCAGGCTGCCATGAGGCCTCCCCTCAGCCTCCTTTTCTCTGGGCTGAACAAACTCAGTGACCTCAGTTGCTGCTCATGCGTCTCACCCTTTAGACCCCTCACCATCTTTATAGCCCTCCTTTGGAAGCTCTCTAATAGTTTTATGTCCTTCTTATATTGTAGTGCCTAAAACTGAACACAGTTTTGCAAAACTGCACACAGAACTCAGCATCTTAACTTATTCACACAGAATAACACATAATTTCTCCCTTTGCTGTCATTTCCATTCACCTATGCCTGCTCAGAAGCACGTAATGATAGATTTTTGTGCTTCCAAGAGAATGAACAGAAGGGATTCATTAAGTAATTGTACGTGCAGCCCTGTCAGCGAGTTACTTTTAAGATGTCCAGTACATCCAACAAATACTTTTAACATAACGTCCTCAAGATGGTCAAGAGGGGCTGGAGCACCTCCCCTGTGAGGACAGGCTGAGGGAGTTTGGGTTGTTATTGGGGTTGTAGTAACACTTCTGTGAATGGTATTGGTTTTACTTGAATTACTTATTTTCTTTTGTCTGATAATCAGGACAAATGCACTTGAAATGGTGTGCCCAGGAAATCAGAGAAACAACAGCCATAAGTGTTGGGTGACAAAAGTAGTAATACTGTATTGAAAGCTTTTCATTACAGAAAAACCCTTTGAATTTCTTTTGTCATGTAGTTCATGGGACCAGCAACAACTGTAAAATATGAAATAAAGTTGCAGGGGTTTTAACTGGCACAAGAATGTGAATCTGTAATGGGGTTTGTTAGTTTGTTTTAATTTGATTAGTAGTAATTCTGTACGTGCTATGTTTTCATAGCAAAGAAATCACAGAATCACAGAATTGTCTAGGTTGGAAGAGACCTCAAGATCCTCTGACCTAACACTAACAAGTCCTCCACTAAACCATATCCCTAAGCTCTACATCTAAACGTCTTTTAAAGACCTCCAGGGATGGTGACTCCACCACTTCCCTGGGCAGCCTGTTCCAATGCCTAACAACCCTTCCGGTAAAGAAGTTCTATACCACTGTAAACTGGCCTCATGCTTCCATTTTTAATGGGTGAGGGAGAGAACTGAAATTCTTGCGGACAAGTCTGAATCATTTAAACTTCAGTCTCTGGTTCAGGGAAATAATGGTACTTGGGTGGCTTTAGCCATTTTTGTTGCCTGGTACAAGGGGTACATTTCAGGCTAAAGAATTCCAGACCTCTGAAGTTTTATCTCAACACAGCACAAATCCATGCAACAGTGTGTGCAATCCAGAAGGCTGGAGAATGAACCAAAATGAAGTAACCTGTTAAGGCCTTGAGACAAATTACTATAAACTCTACAATGGAAATCCCTGTGTACCTCCATTATGCAATTACCACTTTTACTTCTGAGATTTCCTCTTCCATTTACTGTGAAGAAACTGGATTAAATTAATCTGCTGGAAAACTGGAAAACAAAGTTAAAGTTTGGCTCTGTTTAGGAGGAACTTATATTTTGAAGACACTATGGTAGATATTCCATACTGTAAATCGTTATAAACAAACAATACAGGACATATTTAACAGATTTCCAATCCGGGGTGAATCTTTATGATGTCAGTGAAAAAGGGTAGCATATAATTCCTAGGCTTTATGTTTTACTTAATTATTATGATTAAACTTTCTATAGTGTCCTAGTAATGATCATCTTTTTCTTCCATTCCATTTTAGTATTCCTATTCAGTTAGTTTAATAAATCCCAGCTACTCTGCAGTACCACTGCTCTAGGAAATGCTGCTTGTCAGTTTGTGGAAACCACATTTCACAGAAACAAATAGAAATGGAAAGCACTACAGTCAAAATAAAAAAATAAAAATACTAAGGCTGTGTGATTATGCCATTTGGGAAATGTCAGAACTCTAAAACGTCTCTTTTTCTCTTGATTGTTGTAAGAGCAACATCACTTGGGGTTTAATACATTTGGGCTTTTGCAGTTAGCGTGTTTTCAAAACGTTGAATTACAGAGCAGTGACACATCAATTTTTTCTGTCCAGATTACTGTCTCTTTCATATGAATTTCTGTGTGAAATACATATACATTGGCTGTACTCTAGCCTCTATATAATATTGGATATTTCTAAAAACAATTATTGTCAGATGGGTGTCCAGAAAATGAGTAAAGTGTGATCACTTTACTAGGTGAGTCTACAGTGGTAGTAACAAAAGGCAAAGTGTATTTTTTTTTATATATTTAATATAATTAACGTACTATTGATTTGTTAAAAAAAAAAAAAGATGGAGATGGGTACAAGGCAATAATTGCGTTATTTTTCATTACAGCTCCTGAGGCCAGTGAAGGACAAACGGCAGTCTGAGGTGAGAGAGCATTCAACGAAACCTCGTCAAATGCTTTCCGAGTTCTTTGAGAAAAAGTACTGTTGTGCTTAAAAATTAAATATTACGTGCTGCACACGACTTTCATTTGAACCTGACCTTCCCATTCTCCCCATCTTCATTTAATAATGACAATCAGTGGTTACAATAAAGATACTGCTACTTTCTACTGTAAGTAGTTACCCTAAAAATATAAGAGTTATGTGGATGTTTTTATGATTGTAGTACTTGGCCAGAGATGAAAACAATCATCTGACTGCTTGCATAGCTGCAGCAATATGCAGAAGTCTGATGAATTAAAGGATTTTCTGAGGCCAAAACTAATATCTATGTTTACTCATTCTTGTTTGTTTTTTTTTGTTTGTTTTGTTGTTGTTGTTGTTGTTGTTTGTTTGTTTTGGTTTTTGGTTTTGTTTGTTTGGTTTTTTAGTTAAGCTTTTTTCTTTTTTTTTTAAGCATCTGGGCAGTAAAGGTTTCAATAATTTTAGAACAATTTTCTTCTAAAGATACTGGAATGAATACTTTTCACTTGTCCACAATTTAAAACTAGATTTTTGATGCTGAAGAATATGTTATTGTAACAGCACATGCTCACGAAGGTTTTACAGGATTTAAAAGATGCTTGTTTTAGGCAGATTTTTACTGAAAGACATGATGAGGAAAACAGTGATTATATTTGGATTTGCAAAACAGTCTTTGCTCTCAGTATACTTGTTTTTATATCAGTTCTGGTCTTAGTATCTGAGTACATTGTATTAAGGTTAGGCAACCTTAAAACAACTGAGAATGTAAGTCTTTGCTATCAGTTGGCAGCATTACATATGAAAATGAAATATTTCTCTTTCGTACAGAACATGGAATTGGAGCATTAGAAAAATAGACTTTTAATTAAAATTCATGTATAACTTCCTTTCTTCAGAATGGTTCTAATTGTATTTACTTAACATCCATCTACAAAAGAACATATATGCTGCTGAAATAACTTTTTCTGACAATGAAATATTTGAAAATCATAACCAATCAATGCATAGCATTAGCTTCACTGATTTAAAATGGCGCTTTTGAATTCATTCGTTTTAATTCTACAAAAGCAATGTATACAACAACAACTAATTATCTCCTTTTTATAAGCAAAGAGAAGACAAATAGTAAAGCAAAAAGAAGCACCTTGGAGTTGAAACATTCCAGATGGATTTGGAAGAGTTCTGTGTGGATTTTCTGATAGAATGTGAGTTTTTGTTTTTTAATTTGAGTCATTGTTAAAAAATCAATATTTTCAGTTACTGTTTATACCCATATGTATCTTTTTTCCTTTGATACTAAACAAGAACAATGTTTGTTAAAATGAAAATTTAAACAAATAAATGAATTTGAATTTTATAAGCATAGCTTTAATTCTTAGTTCAAAGATTTTCTAGGTGTTAGTGTTGTCATTATAATAGTTTCTAACAACTCATGTAATGCAAATTAGAGGATGCAATTGCAGAAGAGTTCAGAGCATAATAGGTATGGTAAAAATCTGTGTATTTCTAGAATTTGAACAAGATTACCCAGTCAGCAAAGGAAATGTGTCAAGTACATACTAATTCTCTCCCGCTATATCTAAAAGTTGAACAGATTAGTAAATCAGTATCTGCATTCGGTTTATCTATCTTGATTGTTCACTCTGGGTATATTCACTTCAGAAACTTAGAGAAAAACTTTTTGGCACATTTCCAATTCAGCATGGCCTAACTGTGATGTGAAGAGCAGTTCACACTCCTTCTTGCCAAGCTTCAGTGGGATACACTGCATGAGCTTCCTTCCGGAATGGTGATGTTCCAGAAGGAACGTCAAGTTCCAGAACTTGAATTTGAACCAATATTAACAAGTGTCAGCATTTATGTCTGACTGTATTTTTCATGTTTTGGTAGTTCAGATTTCATTGAAAATTGAGATCTTCAGCACAGGGAGGATTAGAATCATTAAAGAAGTAATTAAGGTCTTTCATACATGCCCAAAGGTGATCCTAGAAAGTTCTTTTCTTCCTTTTCAGGTCGTATTTAGTGCTGTTAGGATTAAGTGAAGAGCACCTCATGCTTAATGAAGTTTTCACCATTAAAACTTAATCTCTTAAAATGCTGTCCCTTTTGACTTTAATACTTTTTTTTAAGCTTTGTCTATTTTAGCATGATCATATTCCATATTTAACCCAGACAGATGTTTTTAGATTTTCCTGATTTTAAACTATTGTCCAGCATCTTCTGTCTGTATTGACAGCCTAAGTCACATGTCTCTAAGTTTGTCTTTCACTGTCGCCCTTCACTATTTCCTATAAAATGTTATATGAACTCCTAAAGTTTTTGTTTTGAATGACAACCATTTCAGTAAGAATTTTATCATATGCAGAGGACATTCAAGGAACTCTTGAGAGTTCCTTATGTTCTGCATTATAAAGTCTGTTAGACATACCTGACACAATCTGACCCTGACTTTCACACATTTGAAAGGCCCAAATAAAATTACATTTCTATAGTACTTTCATTCTTTTTTTTCAAGTGTACATTAAGTGCACATCTGAAGAAACTGCATTTTACTGCTCCATTTTGGGTTTAGGTAGCAACCACAAGAGATTAAATGCTGTTGAGTGTAATGAGGTGTGAAGATGACAAGATAAATGAACCAGAGGCGCCTCATCTTCCAACACACAGCGGTACAGGTTTTGTATTCCAGACACAAACATCACCTTGAAGTCATACTAGATGAATCGCTGTAAGTATAACTGAGATAATTTTTGTTTGTTTGTTTGTTTTTTTCCGATTACCTTTGTGCTTTAAATATGGTCTTCCTGAGTTAAGCAATGACTTAATTGCCTGTGAGATTTGTCAGAAAGTTCTCTCTGAAATAAACACAGTACTAGAAGTTTTTCTTTCTTTTCACACATTGGGAGGAAGGACTGCTTCTAGTGACAGGGTACTAGACTAGAGTGATCCTGGTCTCTTAGGATGCTAGTACTTGACTGATACATAAAGCTCAGTATATTAGAATTGTTAACTGTACCATAGCAAAATATTTTTCTGTAGTTCTTCTAACAGTCCCTTTAAAACCATGTGCAGAATGTTACTTCCCATGTGAATATTATTTCTGACAACTCTGGTATGGATGATATGTTGGTGGAAAATGTGAAGGACGGGCATCAGCCAGTGAGCCAAGATGGGACTTTAAAAAGATATTTACAAATTATTTAGCTACTATGAAAAAGAAAAGAGAGGCTGACTAAAGGTCTCAATTAATACATTGTATCAGCCTCTCTCAATTTAGTTCCTCTTCTTTGTTGCTTTAAGACAACATTGATCTAAAATTTATTAGCAGTGTTTCATTAACACCAGTGGAGGGCAGGCTTGAATTGGAAACTCTGCTTGCTACTTCAATTACTTGAACTTAAAATAACAGATAGTCCCTCGAGCTCAAAGCTGATGGAATTTCTCTACTATTCTAATTACTCTTCCGCTGGATAAAAGCTTCTTTACAATTGCTGTTTGACAAAATGAATGTTTTGCTGTGTTGGAGAAAGAATAGTGAATGTTTAAATAAAGATGATAATATGAAAGTGGATGAGTCAGTTTATTAGCAGCTGTGTGCTATTCATGGGGGAGAATCCATGCTGCTTAATAATTAATCACATATATCTTAAAACGGTTTTTAAAAACAAGTGAACATCATTATCCCCGCTTTATAGATGAAGAAACTGAGGAATAGAGAGGTATCTTTGCAAATTATCAATTTAGGTGATCTGCAGAGGCAAGAACAAAATCCAGATTTCTGAGATCTAGTCCAGTGCTCAAGTATATCTTTTGCATAAATAAACTATGGTATGTCTAACAGCTACAAACATGGAACTGACTGCTTGCAGCCCAAATTGCTGAGGAGCTTACAATAATGAAATGGGCAGGTAACCTGACAGGCAATGCTGTTTCTCCTGTAGAGGCTGGGTACAGGTCAGATCAGTTGGCTGAAGATCTGCACTAAAAATTGTATGTTATTAAAAGAAGTACTCTGCATGTTCTTGTATATTTGTCATTTTTTAAGTTAGATTGTACTCTCTCCAAGGAATGAAAAGCCTTTCTATGTAGACCTTAAAAGCCATTCCAGTCTGAGTACTAGGAAATGTATGGTTAAAAAGTCAATTTGCATACAAGTGAAGGGTTAAGATACTAACTGATTGTTCCTCCATTCCTTTCATCTTTAATTATGAGGGTTTCAAATTATGAGCAAAACATGAGGCTTCCTATTAACTCACTGAGACCATCCTATTTACTGTACCTGTGGTCAGTAACATTCATGGGATTTGTGACTCATCATTAAGTGTTCTCCTTCATTAAGGCACTAAATTGAAAAGCTAAATATAGTTGCTATTTTTATTTGATTAAATATATGTATTCTACTTTTTATGCTGTCTTACGAGGTCATTACCCATTGTAACAGCTTTTAAAGTATTAAAACGCTCTGCATTTATTTATGCGTAAGCCTTAGCATAAATTGTTCTGTTTCTAGAAAAGACTGGAGGCATACTGTTATGAAGCCTCCCATGCCTAAGACTTGTGTAAGACATACCAGAGAACATTTGGTGCTGCATATTAAAAACTCCATGTGTAGAATGAGTGAGCACATTGCACAATGCATTTTTCCTTTTTTCTTATTGCTAGTTTGCAGTGGCCATCGTGTTGATGGTGCGAATTAGTCATTGGTTTATGATTCCAATGAAAAGGACCACGTTCAAAATCATAAGGTAGAATGTAAATGAGTGGGCACTTAGAATTTGAACTCAAACACTGCATAACCTATTACAGTGTTACTCATTTTTGGTTTATTTCCAGGCAAATCTTGTTAAAATAAGAGTCAGAAATGTCTGGCAGTGATTTAAAGTACAATGTGGCAATTATCCCAAAAGTTATTACTGTACATTCAGGCAATGAATTTCAGGTTGATGATTTCTCTGTGTACTTTGTGTACCTCACAAAGAGTTGACATCTCCAAATATTCATAACTTTCCATAGCTCACAGAGGCCTGAAAATGCAATTCAAAAGTGAAGAAATTTTCTCTTCTGCACAAGGTAAGCATCAACACTTTTCTATTTTTAAATGATTGTTATGTTTATGGCTTACAAGCTGTCTGACAAGAAAACTTCTCCTCTCAAAATGACCAGTAGTTGAAGGTGTTTACTTACAGACTAATTTTGCAGCAAATCAGTACCTGCTAGCACAAGAAAAAAGAAGAAAGCTAAGAAAGCTAATGGTTCAGTTGACTAAAACTGTTGCTTTAAGACATGTGTTTCCCACTGTGAGACTTCTTTATTCTTTAATTCATCCCTAATTTTAAATTGCTGCTTGTAAATTTCCAAAACAAAATGTTTCATACCCCCAGGATAAATGTAATGATATGGGGAAGGATACATGTAATATGTTTAAGTCTAAAATTAAATCTTAATTCCAGTGAATTAAGACCAATGTCTTCCAGTATCTTTTAGATTTCCTGTATTTCAGCATGCAAAGGCTTTAGCTCTTTTGCTTAACAGTCTCAGTCTCTTGCAAAGCACTAATATTCTCTTCATCTTCAGTGCAGAAGTACAATAAAATGGAGGAAGTAACACATTCTGCAGCTGGAGAGCAAAGATGTGGGTTCATGGGAAGGACAGCATCCAGATAAATCTAAGTCCATCTTCCTAGCTTGTAGTTGGTTTTGTTTACATTTTGCTCCATAAGAAAAACAGAAACTCTTATTGGTAAAATTTCCTTCAGATTACAACCAGAGATAAACCCATTCTGTACTCCTAAATTAAAGTTTTCTTGTCAGATAGCTTGTAAGCGATAAACACAAAAATCATGTACAAATAAAAAAGTGTTGATGAAGCAACTATTTGAAATAGGATGAATACGAAAATTAACATTGAAAATGCACTGAAGATGGGGAAAAATGAGAGGATAGTTCCACTGCACCACCTCTATCTGTTCAATACACTGAGCTAAAGGAGAATTTTACCTTGTTGTTGTTACCTGTGTGACTGATTACTTACTTCAGTTAAAACCATTAGTAGTTGTTAAGGGTAAATATGCTTGTGCTTTTGAGGGCATGGCAAGTGTTTCCTACTGAAAGCTTCAGAGGTTTTCAGCTCCACTTCCATGTAGCTTCCATATAACTTTTCTTAAAGCAGTCTTCGGTGGTATATCTGTTTGTTTGTACTCAACTGTCCCTTTTATTTGTAATATACAACGTGTTCAAAAAGCTCATGATTTAGGAGTAGTTAAGATATTACTACCTCAGAACCATAAAATGTCATTGTTACGTACACTTGTGTTTGTTCTGCTGAGCAGCAATTACAGAGGGAGCTGCAGATAATGCCAAATACCTGTTATAGAGCAGTGGCGATTGCTATAGGCAGATTGACCAAACATTTTTGCTATATTCCTCTACATGAGTGCTCAAGTGTCCTTCCCTCTTTCAGTAAATGCCTATGTTTATACTCACTGTCACAGGTAGCAGAGAATCACCCATTTATTCTTCGTGGAGAACTTTGTGGAGTCTACTACCTGTGAGCAGACTCTGCTTAAATTAGCTGGAACTCCTAATCACAAATCTCATTTTTCACATCCTTCAGCATCCAACAGTCTGCTGCAACTCCTGTTATACCTTCTGGGATTCTATGTATAGGAATTTCTTTTCTTCCCCAGGTGGCTCCAAGCCAGAAACATATCCGTGTGCAGAAATGAGTCTGAATGTTGTTCACACCACTTTTTTTGTGTTTGTTTTTCTTAGTAGTTTCTACTCTTGAACTGGTCACCAAAATGCCAGTAAGCCTCAGCGTTCTTCTAGAAAGTAAGTACTGCAAAAGCCTTCCTCTCAGAGGACTAAACATTAGATGTTACCCGGGAGCCATCTGTATTTGAACTTAGTTATCAGAAAAAGATCTTACGTGTTTGCTCTGACACAATTATTTATTTATTATTTGGAATTTAGATTGGGCTTCTGCAGAAAGTAGGAAGGCTTTCCTACTTTCTGGGAAGTAGCTCACCAGCCAGTTGGCTTCTGCTGTCCCCAGGGCTAGCCATGAGCTGGCCTTTCCAGATGCTTGTTGACAGTCTTATGCTTGCAATTTTTGCCAGGCCAGTAACATGATCACTGCATAACAGCCTGCCTCACAGCAAGTCGAGGAAAAGAGGGCAGATGCTAGCAGGAATTGACACTACTTGGAGATTGATGCCTGGCAATATTCACCAGAGGCCTGAGGAAGGTGAAGGCTTTCAGAGACCAGGGCTAAGCCCTGCGCTGGGTTTACGTGGCAAGGTTTTGGTAGTGTGGGGGCTGCAAGGGTGGCCTCTGCAAGGAGTGCAGGAGCTACCCCATGATAAGAGTTCAGGAAGGACGGCATCCTGTGGGAGGGACCCCACGTGGAGCAGGGTCAGAGAGTGAACATGAAGGAGCGTCGGAGATGAAGAGTCAGAGACTGAGCACAGCCCCCATTCCCTGTTCCCCTGTGCCACTTAGGGGGAAGACGTAGAGTAGGGTGGATGGGGGGGAGGAAGGTGGTTTTAGTTTGTTTTTACTTTGCACTGCTCTAGTCTATTATCAATAGGAAATAAATTATATTAATCACCCTTACGCTGAGTCTGTTTTGCCTGTGATGTAATTGGTTAGTGAGCTCCCTGTCCTTATCTCAACCTGTGAGCTTTTATTTTCCATCGTCTTTTCTTCCCCTGTCCTTTTGAAGAAGGGGAGTGAGAGCAGTGTGGTGGTGCTCAGCTGCCCATTGGTGTTAAACCACCACAACATGCAAATACTTTACAATTCCCATCACAAACTGGATTCTCTATCTGAGTAAAATATTCTAAATCTAGAGCAATCTCAAAATAGTCTTCTCTGGAGTACCTCAGGGCTTACAGAGATCAAGAACAGAGTTTCACTCTATATTTGTTCTCTTACAACTGATGTTAGAAAGCTTGCAAAGCTTCTGCCTTGATATCTATTTGTCACACACTTTATCTCAAGTCATAAGGTGAGCACTAGGGGGAAAAAGCCTAGGAACCACATCTGCCAGATGATAAACAGTAAGAAGTTGGGGGCAGGGGGAGAAGTCATCTTCAAGGATGAAGAGTCTTAATTCAAACACTATTAAATTACAGAACCCCAAAATTAAATTGTTGAAGTTTAATTAAGCTGTGAAAGCAGCCAAAAACTGGGAACTCAATCCAGCCACGCCACATGTGCTCAGTCTCAGTTCTGCAAGACTGGAGCATCTGTAGCAGGCAACACAGCAGTAACGAGGTTGAAGGGAGGAGGTGCATGGGCAGCTGCCCAAACGTAAACGAGCCCTCATCCAATTGCGTAACAACTCTATTTACAAGATGACATTAAAAAAAAAAAAAAGCTGACAACCACACTGACATCCTGAAAAGCCCCGTGAACCTGTGTGCATAAGGGTGTGATGCAGGGAGAGTCTGACCCAGGTTCCACTTGCAAATGAAGCTTAAAACTGTCAAATCTCCAGGAGGATGAGGAAAGGTTTGGGGCTTTACTCCAGCTACAGAGGAAAGGCGCCACCCTGCCTCCTGTGGGTTTGGCCACCCAAGCCACAAGAGATAAATCTGAGGGGAGGGAAGCTAATGGGCCTCTAACAGTCCTGGTTTTAAGATTCTGTGAAGCAGTGATAGCAACAAAAAGCCATCACGGGCAGATCTATGATCACGAGGACCAGAATTCAGTTACACTCACAAGCTTGTTTGGGAGCTGGCAAGATCAGCCAGGAGATACCACAGACAAGCGGCACGAGAAATGTCACCTCCTCTGGGACAGTCATTTATCAGATGAACTACATCTGGGTTCTGCTTAGGGTCTGCTCTAGCAAACACATTTAGCACTGCTGCAGTCACTTTAAATGCAGGAACTAAATACACAGCATGCTGCCGTATGTTAAAATCCAGGATGTTCAGTTCAGCAGTGAGAAGTGAGTAATACAAGTGACATTAATTGAAATACATTTCAGGAACCTACTTTCCATCAAAAAATGTCCTTTCTCAAAATCAATCCCTTCATGAGGCAAATCCATTACTTCAACATTTTTCAGGGAAATCTCAATGCTTTTCCTTGTTTTTTGTAGGTCACGCTTGTTTCAGAATTAAGCAGGCTTAATTACAATGTTGCTAATTACAATAATTTTTCTTTCCTTTTACATATTTTATATGGAACATACACAGGGACAATGAGAAAGAAACACACGAGTGTTTCTGAGGTAATTTTTTTCTTGCAAAAGTCCCAGTTAGGAACAAAGCCTTTCAAAATGCTGCCATTTCTGTGGAAGAGCAGTTCGTGCTCCCAGCCAGCCTTGTTCAGACAACAAGTGTTTCTTGGATCGCAAGGTCACAATTAAGTCCAGCAAACAAAGTACAAAGCATTACGGAAAACAGCGCTGCTCAGCAGCAAGGCACTTTTTCCTGGCCAGGCCAGTGAGAAGAAACTGCAATTATTGACTCAATATCTTGACACTGAAACCACACAATACCTTTAATTAGGGGAATCAGCTCCTTCTTCCCAAGGAAGGTTTATACCACAGCCAGTTTGTTCTCACCCACCTTAGGGCAACTGAGGCTCTATTAACTCAGAGGGAAAACAAAAAGTTTGATAAACACTGCTAAAAGGCTCCACATTATCTGCCAATGTGCAGTCCATCATACAACAGGAAGAAATAAATTCCTTTGACCTCAAGCCATAACGCCATGACTCCTGTGTAAGCTTTCAGTGGCGTTAATACTGCCATGTGGTGCTTTTGGTCTTACCCTGCTCACTGGGGATATTCCACGTCTCTCCTTCACAGGCATTGCGAATGGTAAGCGTGCCTTGCACAAAGAGCTTCAAATACGACTTTTATAAGCAAGACTGAGAGCAATTATAGCTGCCTACCCAGAAATATAGATATTGGCACCAAAAAAAAATAAAAAAATCATCCTTATTTCTTTGTTGTCTGTCACTGCAGTTTCCAAGTAAGTCTAGAAGCAGCTACAGGGAGGCTGCCACCGTGAACACAGGAGCAGCTCCCAGGAAGAGCTTGTCTCCATGCAGATACGTGCCTAGCAAAATATCACTTTGATCCCCAAATAAAATGGAAAAGGCAACACAGTATTTTTGCTTCAGCCTGACAAAACAATTGCATGCTGTAACTAAACAAAGACAAAAGCAGGTAGTGGGATGTACGAATACGTACATTTTCAGCACAAATACCAACATTTCTGGGCACGCTGCCCCGAACCGTCTGGTGTTTTAGTAGATACCAGCTCATGGATAGATTTCTGTGCTTTCAGAAATGCAAATGCTTCTGAGAAGTAACATTCAGCTTGGCCTTGTGGAACAGAGCACCCCAGAATGACTCCCAGCAGGCACCTGCTTTTCTGCTTGTGGCTTCCTAAGGGGGCCAGAGCAAGGAGATGTACCTGGAGGCCAGCAGCAGCCAAGTTAGAGTGCTCCTATGTCTTAGAGGGTGTAACTCAGTAATGTACCTTTTAAGCAGCTACCTTATGACTGAGAGGAGAGCTCCAGAGATGCTCCAGCAGTGGATCCACACCTCCAGAAGTGTAGGACCAAGCAGAGAAAAGTATTGGATCCGCACTCCCCTTGCTGCTGCAGAAGGCACGGAGCTCAGGCTTTGGAGGCTCTGGTTCCACAAGTGCTGGCCTAGGAAAAACAAATCTGTAAGCCATCATTTTTAAGTGATAACCTGCCTGCAAGAGGTGCATGTTTATGAAAACATACCCACAGCAGGACGGGCAAACTTTTCCAAGGGTAGATGCGATGAGCGCGCACACAGGATGAAGGATGACAGCCTGCTCTCCTGGGCATCCACAAGGCCACGCGTACTGAATGCAGAAGCCAAGAAGTCTGCTGGTGGAAGACAGAACATCCGCCTTCATTTCAGGTGAGTGGAAATATCGTTAAAGAATACCAGAGCTTCCTCTTAAATAGTGTAAGCAGTGACAGAAGAAAGTAAATCTATTTCTGAACAGTGCTGCACTGATTCTGCTAAGGTAAGAGGGGAAAACCACATTTCATTATGTTGCAGCATGTTCAGTGAGCTTGAAAGCAACTTAATTCTGTGCTGTCCTTCTGGAGCAAACATTTCTGACTGCGGCTACATGAGGAGAATGTGGTCTCTGTAGATGGGCAAACCATTCATTATCCTTTCATTTTCCGTCCATGCTTTTGAGTCCTTTGTGTGAGCTGGTGAAACAGCCGGCTAACTCCTTGTTCCCCAGATCCGGGTGGATAAATGTGTAAATGGTGGGCGTTCTCCTCCAGTTCAAGGCAGCTGGACATCTTCTCACCTTCCAGCAACAAAATGCTGTAAAGCCTCTACTACCCTTTCCAACAAAATGCCTTGGTTTACTCGCCAGCTTTTATTCTAGTTGATAGGGAACAAAGCTGATTAAACACACTGACTACAGCATGCACAGTCTAATAAACTGGACTAATAACTGTTCCTGTCACCACAAAATGTCACATTTTGGTGTAATGTCCAATAAAGAATCACCTGAAGCAGATCAAAAGATGTAAACTGGCTGTTATAAATGAAGTCTCAACTCAATCTGAATTTAGTAATATTTATAAAAAGAATAGTTATAAAAGGCAAGTAAACAGCGCTGGGTGTGTGGGGAGTCTACGCTCCATCAACACGCACACATGAACATCAAACATTCTAAATATTACAGAACATTGCTTTTATATACTAAACCCGAATACATCTATACATATATACAATCAGAAAAGGTAACAAACAATCCTTTAAGTTGCATGACTTACAATGTCCATGAACAGTCTCCATTTTCCATTCCTTTTCTTGACTACAAATAACAGTCTCCATTTTCCATTCCTTTTGAACAATGTCTTGCTTTAAGTTGTCAAGCAACTCAGTCTTCTGGCCTTATGTATCCCATTCTTCCCAGATCGAAGAAAAACGTATCCATCTCCTTTTCAAGGCCAATAGGGCCTGGGTCAAAAGGCACGTCCAGGTCACCAGGGAGCATAACAGCAAAAGCCTTCGATGGCTGTAGCGTTCGGGGGGCCAATGGCGTAGCAGTCAGATCAGTAAAGGAGCCCACAGCTCCCTCACTGTCTGGCAAACCACACGTTTCTGACTGTGGCCCCACAGGGCTCTTTAAGGCCTCAGAGATTGCTTGCCAGGTGCCGAGCAATCCCACTGCAACCTTGTTGTTTTTAGTTGCAGAGTCCCACACCTTGACCTCAATTTGGTCCCGTATTTCAAACTGTCTGATTGTTAATAAGGAGAATAAGCTGTAAGGTTACCAGGACAGTCTTTGTTCCTAAGGACGTATGATTCCCCAAAACACGCAGCTGCTTACCAGCGAGGGGCAGCTGTGTGCGCGGCTCCGCTTCTCTCAGCTTGAGCTTCTTCTCAGCTCCGGTGGTGCGCCCATTTCCAGCAACTTTCTGTACGAGCTTCTCTGAGCAGTTTGCTGAGTTTGGCCAAACCTATCTTCATGAGGTGATCAGTGTGCCTGTTCCCATCCTGGTCTCCATTCTGCTAGCCTGTCCCTATTCATTCCTTCTTTCTACTTCTTTATTGATGACATAACTTCATTATATCGTGTTGCCTTTTTCTATCTTGAGGGCAGGCTCCCCTCTTATACCCTTCTCCCCACAGCAGTTCTTTTCAAAACAACTTTTCATTGGTCAAACAACTTCGCATATAACAGCAGCGGCAAACGCCCAGAAACTTCCATGCCTTAACGGCTGGAGAACAAGCAACACGAGTCTGCATGGAGTCTCCTGAATCACTCTTCTTTGTTCCCTCTGAACTCTTTTACATTCATCATAGCCTCATCGTTAACAGTCTGATGTTACCATCAACCGCAGGGCTTGCTGGCCACACTCCCACATCTCCCCCTTCTTTATTAATATCAACCATCTTCTTGACAGGAATTACCACTCCATATATAACACTGACCTATGCAGGGAAGTGCCTCCCTATTACAGCCAGCCCGTTAGCAGCATTAGGCCTACTTCTCTGCTGTGCTGTACCACATTCGTGCCAGATGTATAAATTGTTAGGCCCTGGAACCAGCAGGGATGGAGCTGCCTGTCAGATTCTGGTAGGATACTTGCCCTCATTTTAATCTCGCTTTTGCAACAAAGATTACATTTCTGTAAAGCTGAAAGCAGCAGGGGATCAGTGATGCAGCTAGCACTGGGACATGCAGCTTCCAGACCCAGCAGTGCTGCGGGCAGTAGCATGACACAGCCCGGTAACACAAGAGCATGTGACATACAGCCATGCATCCGCACGCAATAATTAACCACTGACAGACACCAGGAAGAGGACAGGCTGTGTTACATTCCATTAGCTGGCCTTTCTTTTGTCTGACAGGCAGCTGAGCACTACACACGAAATACAATTTCTGCAGATTTCCTTCTCCACGAGCACTATAATTGCTGTCATTAACACTGGTCAGCTACGACAGCAAAATTGTCATCTCATTAGTGCAATGTAGTAGCTTATAAAAAGGTACAATTTATCAGTTTTACTAAGTAGCTAACCAGCATTTCCCTTCTAGCATTTATTTCATGTACTTCCATGTAGGTTTTTTCAGGTAAGTCAACCACCTTCTACATAATTCTACCAAAAAATAGAATTTCCCTAAGAGCTATAAATTGGGATGAGTTCAGCTGAGGGAATTTGCATGTCCCTACTGAGAGGAAGAGTGGCAGGTGAAAAGTGACACAAGTGCTCCATGTTTGCTGTTGGAGAGTTGGTATTTTCCATCCTGCTGGTTCGGAGGGCATTACCTGCATGTCAGTCCATAGGAAGACGTCTGGCTGAGCACCTTGTACCTCTGTTTTGACTTTCTTCTGTTTTCCTTATGAAAGCCTACTTTCATACATGCTCAGTGTTTTATCTGATGTTTGATTTGTATGTCAGAAAGGTGCAGAGGATAAAAGAGGGGAGCAGCAAGGCTATGGGAGTCTATGCTAGGTCATAACTTGCTGACTGTGTGTGTAGGTATTGAAAAATTTGGACAAATATAGTCAAATTGGGTTTTTATGAGGCATCTTCCCTCCAACTGCTAGAGAGACCTGGGCAGTGGCTTCAGGTGAGCCCAAGTCCTTTGTGTGATGCACACTGTGTGCCTGGGGAAGGCAGGCTGAAGAAAGAAAAAAAAAAAAAGATTTTAATGCAAGCACTTCTTCACAGCACAGCACAACAGACAGCTTCTGTTAGCTTTGTTTGAAGCCTCAGGGAAACTGAATCTGCTGTGATAATTAAAAGCCTAAAGGAGATTAGCCACTGACCCCGTGATTCACCGAGCGAGCTGCTGTTCTCCTCACCCAGAGGAGTCCCCCACAAGCAGACCGCACACTATGGCACCTGGATTAACCCTTGGAGGTGGCTCTGCTCCCTGCAGCAGGGAATGGTGCCCAGCTGAGGCCGTGCACTGCCCGGGGCTGCCTGACCTTTTGCTGTTAATGAAGAGAAGCAGTTGTGACACTAGCTGTAGGAACATAACCTTACCGCAGGGTTTGCTTTAGCCTTTGAACATGCATCGCTATGTCCCTGTACTGAGTGGCCGTGTGGTGACAATGCCAATCTTCTTCAAGACATTTTCTTACATTTGGTGGTCTCAGCCCCTGCTCCTCCCCTTCTGTCCTTTGTTTTCCCTTTCTCTTTTTATAGTTAAGGAAAGTTTACACGTACAGTAATTTCCTTTGCAAATGTAGAACCATTTTGTCTTATAGTAATTCAGTCAATCCCCAGGACTTTCTTCTGATCATACTAACCTGTATGCTTCTTTCTGCTTCCCCTCCTTTCAGCCCTTTACAGGTGCACAACTAAACTTTTAAAGGGAATTAGCTATATGTCCAATGCCAGCTTTCCATATAAGATTTCTCCCCTTTCTAAGGTGCAAATGCTGTATACTCTCTCCTTTGACTAAAGTTTATTTGAATATCTTTATTTGTTTCTTTCTTTGCTTTACTTTATCTCAAACCAATAAGTTTCATTTGTCCAGCCACCTTCATTTCTCAAAATTCACCCTTTGGAAATAAAAATTCCTTCAAATCAGGTCTATTTTTTCTTCTTTATCTAAAACCAAAACAGGTTCTCATCTGTAACTATCTCCTACTTGTCTGTACAGTGGTACAATGAAACATTGCCACAACCCCAGCTGAACAAAGTGGTTTACATGCTAGTAGTTTGGTCTCACCAGCTTCATTCCCATTGAGGTTAATTAACTTCTCCCAGTTTCAGGAATCTAATCCCTACACTATTCATAAAAACGCTCAAAGTCTGAAACAGTATGCCCTATTCTTTTTTTGTTGTTTAATAAGTCTGTTGGTAATAGCTTCCAGAAGCGATAAGGACCTACATTATTGATATAATTTGTCTTCTAATAAAGAAATTTCAGTCCCTCCTAAGGGCAGTTTCTGGTAATATTCCTCCACCAAGATTATAAATGTGTCCCCACAGGCAGACCTGTAACACTACCCAACCAAGAGATTTTTGCCCAAAGGCCATACAGACATTTCCTATTTTTTCTTAATTTGCCACCATTGCACCACCCTTCCCTGTGCCTTTTCTCAGTACTGTGGTCTCTCCATGCTCCATGCCCAACAGCTATTGCAGTGAGTTATTTCTATACTACCAAGTTCCACAAACTGCTGCATGGGTGCTCTCAGTTAGTCTTGCATGACTGGAAAAAAAAAAAAAAAATTCTAAGTCACACTATGCTGGCCAAACCAAACCAGTGAGACAGTGGGATTTTTTTTTTAATTGGGATCTTTTGTAAAGTCAGATCTGTGTCTCATTCCTGCTCTGGATGGATGGGTCTCTTACACCACCACCACACAGGACAGCTCTGCTTTTCCAACCCAGCAGCCCTGCTGTTTCTGCACACCTCATGAACCACAAGCTCCTCGTTCACCTCTTTGCTTGACATCTGCAAATCCTGAGATGTCTTCACAGCTTCCAGCCCTCCATCTTTATTGGCTCTGCTTCTTCTCTGACCAGGCTGTGGCCTTTGCAGGGCCGCTTCCAAAAACTCCCTCAGACATCCAGCTGATGGCTAGTACATTCACCAAGATCTCTTAATTCTGTTATTCCTTACAGCTTAAGGGGCACTGGAGCAGCCAGTCTAGCAGCCACCTCCTTTAGGAAAGCAGAAAATCCTTCACACCCACTCACTTTCTCTCCTCTTCTTCTTTAACTCTCTGACAGAAACAGACATGTTTCCTGACATGTTGTCTACAGGTACCAGTCCTGTTCTTCTTAACAGGAAAGTATGACAAGAAAGCCATCAGTGCTTAGACACACAGAGCTGAGATAGCTCCCAGTGCAGCCCAGATGCCTTTTTCAGAACTGCCTGCAGAGACAGATACAGAGGAAGAGCACCAGGCATTGTCACAGTGCTACTCTGAAGGCTCCCGTTTCACTCTCCCATTCACCTCTTTTCCCACAGCTGAGCACAGAGCGTGCTTTATACAACGCGTTCCTGCTCCCAGGCGTGGAACAAAACCGTCCCTCAGCACTTGTGCTGTACCGTGCTGGCTCTTATTAGAGTAGGAAGGAGTAATTACAGGGATTATGAACGTGGTGCTGAATGTCAAGGCATATTAAAGCTGTTCAATATCTCGAAATAGAATAGAGATTCTTCCACCTAAGGCGCTGCTTTTCTGCCTGAAATTAAATTATGGCATCAACTGCCTTGGATCTACCTAGTAACTAATTTTGTTGGCATATTTAAGAAGTTACTCATCTCACCATTACCAGAATGCGTCAAAACTCTTTGTGCTCACAGGCATCACAGAGCTTTTTATCCAATACTGCTCCTAAGGCACAAAAACACCCTGTCACTCACCAGGAACACAGTGCATGTATCATGCTGCTGTATGTACCACGCATGCCAGGCTTTGGGGATAAGATGGATGATACAGTGTGGTATTAGGGACAATTCCATTTCCCTGTAACTTCTTTGAGTTGTCTCTATGCACATTTGACTTTGGGGAATAATGCCAAAGCAGTGGACTAGTCCATTTAGAGTCCAGATTGCAGTGTCTCAGGAGACTGGCAGCTGAAATGCTGCTCGGGCTCAATGCTGCTCCCACTCCTGCAGCCATATGGGGAACTTGCCACCATACAAGCACTTCAGTACCCAGCTGCTGGCATCGTAACACACCTGAAATCCATCGGGAGGCCTGGAGAAGTGGTGAAAAATCTCTCCTCAGCCATTCACTGAGCTGGGGAAGTCTTGAATACCTGAAACATGTTCAGGTTCATGCTCGTGTCAGGGACAATGCTTTTGCAGTGAGGCTTCCTACACTAGTAGCAGGAAAAAGTAAGATCTCATGGAAAACTGAAGAAATTTAAAAGTATGGATGTGATGCGGTTTGCAAGGCAGTTGAGAAGCTCCTTTCCAGCTTGAATAGCTAAGAAATAAGGCTCAGATTTGTCAGAGGATTCAGCTAGAGCTGAATAGCTATCGTTCAGTTATAGAGATGCTTTAACAACCTTGCTGCTGTTCTACCATTAAAGCCCAAAGCAGCTAGCACTATTGTGTATTTTTAAGTGGGATTCTGAAAGGAAAAATAAAAAAAAAGAACAGCAGAAGCAAGAATGATGTAAAGAGACCCATGGTCCAGTTCTTTCCACCTTCCGTGCTCTAGACATTTAGAAATGCAGCTATTTCACAATTACTCAGGTAATCCAAACAGATTCAGTAGAATTGTAGCTCCCAGTACCTGTCCTCATTATTCCAAGCAGATCTTTACCTCCCAGCCAGCAGAACTGCTAAATCAGGTCTATTCTTCCTAGGCTTCTGCCTGCTAGTAAGGACTTTAGTAAAAATAGGACAGCTGCTGACATTATTCAGAACTATGCTAAAACATTTGATCTGAAAGCTTATTTGAGTATATTTTGGCTCTGTGCAGCAAGAAGGGAGATGCACAGACTCTGTTCAATAGGAAGCAGTAACAAGGCAGTATTGTATCCAGTTGTCCAGGATAAAAAGCAAGGGAGAGGTGGGATGTGAACTCTCCAGGTGTCAGAGAGGACAACCCTCCTTTAATGTGCAGGATCAGTTAGATGGTGCCTCTGATGGGAAGCTGGAGGAAACTATACGCGTGTGTGTATATATGTACACAAGCATGCATAACATGTTTGTGTATGCATGATTTTAAAGAATCTAAGTTCTGTTCCTACTTTGATAGGAATAAAAGATGATATTTATATAAAATGATATAAAAGATAAAAGACTTTGTAAGCCTGAGTGAAGTATCTTTTCAGAAAAAATGAAAAAAAAAAACCACAACACTGAATCTTTGTTCTTTGTTTTGGTTCACTAGTAGTATTGCAGAAATATCAGCAAATCCCAGCCATGCTGAGGTCTTCTTGTGCCAAAACCAGATGCTCCTTCATTTATCTTGTGCACTGCAGAAGTAAGCACTGGCATTCCTTCTCACTTCCTCAGAAGTCTGCTCTCTCACACTAGAAAAATCCAGCACCATAACCCAGACCGAGAAGCCATAGATAGAGGACTGCCAGTATTAGTCAGCATTAACAACAATAGCAACGAGGTAGCTTGTCAGAAGGGCTGCATGACTCAGTCTAACTTCCACAAGTCTTTCCACGCCATTAAATTTCAGTATTGTCCCAGGAAATTTAGAGTAACAGGCAATTAAACATGCCCTCATTTTCGAAATCAAGTTAATGAAGCGAGCACCCTGCGATGTAAAGGCTTGTTTCACAAAGATTTCTAGAGTCACACTGCATTAGCAGGCATATTTATTACCTGGCAGCTGCTGGCTGTGAGAAAACACAAGTATTGAAGTCCCCTTTAATACAGAGCTAGGTTAACGTAAAACATGAAAAATAGTTGTCACAAATTAAAGGCAAGCAACTAGTTGCAAAGTCTGTAGAAACACATGTCAATTCTGTAACTAAATACTTACTTGCTTCAAAGATCTCTCTCACTCCAAACTGTCCCACAAAGAGGCTTTAAGGCATCCTCATCCTCCACTGAGGGCTATATTTTGGGGTGCCATTACCTTCTTTTGTACTCCCTACCACAGTTAGTGAATAAAAGATTCTAATTCATTTTTCTCCCCCTGATCAATCAGTGTTCCTACTTGAAACCACATAACAGCCTAAACATTCCCTTTTACCTACTGTCACTGAAAGAGCAAATCTTATGCAGCCACTGCATCAACTCTAACTTGAACTCCTCCAAAACTAAAATCCTTAGTTTGGTCATGTAAAATGTTAAGAATCTGAGATCTGGTGAGTGCCTCACCATCCTCTGAGTGAAGAATTTCCTCCTAATGCCTAGTCTGAATCTCTCCTCTTTTAGTTTAAGGCCATTCCCCTCTTGTCGTGTCATTATCTACCCAAGTGTCCTTCTCCATCCTTTTTATTAGTCCTCTTTAAGAAGGCTGCAATGAGGTCTCCCTGGAGCCTTCTCTTCTCCAAGCTAAACAAGCCCAGTTCCCTCAACCTTTCTTCACAGGAGAGGTGCTCCAGCCCTCTGTGGCCCTCCTCTGGGCTCACTCTAACAGGTCCAGAGGGACACAATCCCCTCCCTCGCCCTGCTGGCCGTTCCTCTGGTGATGCAGCCCAGGCCGCAGTTGGCCTTCTGGGCTGCAGGCACACCCTGCTGGATCATGTCCAGCCTTTCGTCCACCAGAACCCCCAAGTCCTTCTCTGCAGGGCTGCTCTCGGTGAGTTTTTCTCCCAGGCTGTGCTCCTGTCTGGGATTTCAAGGTGCCCAGGTAGTCGTACATTAGTGACGGGAGTCATCTACTTCTGCCATCAACCAGTCTACAACTTACCTGCTTAAGTACACCTGAGATTCAGTGCTTTCCAGTGGGTTAGGCACGGCGTCTTGACTGACAAGAAACCTCGCTGTGTGTAAAATAGGTACTCCACACATATAAAGTAACACAGTCAATCTTACTGTGACTTCTAGGTGTGTATAATGAAAAAGCTGAGAAAATATAGTGCTGTCTGTGGTGGGTTTACCCAGCTGGCAGCTGAACCACAAACGCTCTCTCACTCCTCCTCCTCCTCAAAAGGAAAAGGGGAGAAAATACAATGGAAAGGGCTCAAGAGTTGAGATAAGGATAGGGAGAGCAGTCACCAATTATCATCACAGGCAAAACAGACTCAGCATAGGGAGATTAATATAGATTATTGCGTATCGTTAGCTGACTAAAGCAGTGAGAAACTAAAACCAAACTAAGAACACCTTCCCCCATCCATCCTCTTCTACATCCTCCCCCTGAGCAGCACAGGGGAACAGGGGCTGCGGTCAGTCCCTAACACTTTGTCTCACACTCCCCATGAGGTCCCTCCCACAGGATGCCATCCTTCCCCAGCTGAGCCTGTGGGGGCTGCCCACAGGCAGCAGCTCTTCAAGAACTGCTCCCACATGGCTCCGTACCACAGGGTCCATCCCCCTGGAGAAAACTGCTCCAGCACGGGTCTCCCACGGGCAGCAGCTCCCCCCAGACCCCCTGCTCCTGCGGGGGCTGGAGCTGGCCCTGACCTGACATGGGGCAGCTGCTGGGCTCTGCTCACAGAGGCCACCCCCGCAGCCCCCTGCTACTAAGCCCTTGCCACGTAAACCCAATACATTGTCTAATGTGTATTTCAACAAAGCTTGTAAAAATAAATAAATAAATAAATAAAATTCTGCTGTATTAAGTATTTACAAAAGCATGCAACTTCCAAAAAGCCATACCAGTTTATTTTACTGGCCAAAGTATTAAACACTAAACAAGACAAGCTTCATGTTTATACAATGGGAATGCCAATTTTCATGTACAATTATGAAAACACTTCACTGTAAGGTGAAATACTGCAGTACTAAAACAGAAGTGTCACACAACAAACTGAAGGATAGAAGAAAGCGTGGCACATTCATTTAGATTCAGGCTCAGCTGAAGACAAACATCTATCACCTGATGTAGCTACTATGCTGCCTTTAGTGAGTATAAATGTATACATCTAGTTTGCTGTCTTAGAATTATACAAATCTCAATATATTACACATCTATATATAGCACTGTAAGCCTCAAACTGTGACAAAAGTTAGACAATTAAGTTAGACATCTCTAAAATTCTCACAGAAATCAGAAGAGACCTACTTAGAGAGAAGCGTGGCTAAAAGTTATGTATTTCTGTACCTGATGAATCTGCTAGGTATTCATGAGAATTCAACATCCCCTTTCAGAAAAGTCATTGTAGCTCTAGATCAAGTGGTTAGAGGTCATACATTTTTCGCACAAATGCTACAGATTCTCACAACAAAAACAATTATATTCTGCCGTCAAGAGTTTCAAAAATGTTGCTTTTCAAAGCCAGCATCGCAAACAGTTCCCTTTGATTTCAAACAGTAAGGTCAGTCATAAATGTCAGCATTAAACAACTTCTCTCATTATAATTTGAGATGATTCACTCCTACATAACATTTTTTTCCAGCAGAATGTTGCAACTGTGTGTGACATTTGGAGTGTACTCATCAGAACTACCTCCTAGCGGGTAGACTACAATATGTAATGTCTTCATATATTTTCCCTGTGCTGTTAGAAGACCTCTACTTCTTTAATATACACTATTCTTCCATCAGTAAAAAACAAGTAGATGATGTTCCAAATCCAAGGCCTTCCAAATTTTAGAAACACGGGGAAATAACTATGCTTCCTGCCCCAACCCCCTCCAGTTCTGCGCTGGGAACAGCACAACGTGTCTTATGGAGAACACACGACGCACATTTGGCCAACAAATATTTCTGCCCTTCCTCCCCCATCCCCATTTTTTCCACACTGTTGAAGAAAAGAAAGAAACACAGCTGAAAGTTTTATTACTTACATCAGTAAAGAAATTCTGTAGACTAGATCGGTATCAAAGTGTGATGTCAGTTCACAAAAACATGCTCATTCTCCGAGTCTCTCCGGAGACTAACACAGACATTTACACAGCGTCACACATGTATGGAAGCAGCAGTGTCTGGTACCAAGAAACTTTCTTTTTACCATTTTCTAAAGGAAGTATAAAGCCTTACATAATGTTATTTGTACCAATGACAATTTCTATTTTGGATTGAAGCCAGAGCACAGTTAGAATAATTAGCTGTATAAAATAAAAGGATAAACTAACTTTAACACTGTTTGACTTGTAGCCAACAGCACTGCAAACATGTTATGTATCTACACTTTATGACATTTTAGTTGTCTCAAAATTCCAGTGATTTACAGCTGAAGAAGCCAGATATTCCAAGTGTAATAAACACCTTTGACATCAACACCCAGCTTGAAACAATATCTACTGTGGAGATAACTGAAAGGATCATGAACTAAATGAAACAAAACAAACCCAACAGAAGTACTTACAAGTTCTAGTTTCTTAGCACTAACTCATAAATAATACTGTCACAACAAACATTTGTTAATTGCAATTTTATTCATCTATCCCAGTTTTTGTTTCTATTTTAGTTACTGTAAGGTGTTTCCACAGTATTGTTAAATGACACTGCAAGAACAAATCAGGAGGCAGCCCTAAGTTCTGCAGGTTATTTCTTCATCACATCTAATACAAATTTCAAGGAAAGGAAAAACTTTACATTCGGTAAATGTACTTCTAGGCAATGTCTGCAATCAGCTGCCTGAAACTTTTTCATTGCTTGTCATGTATGCTCCAGCAACCACATATATTAGTCAATCTGAAACAAATATATTGTCATCTAATGTGTATTTGGGGGGGGGGGGGAGGGTAAAAAAAAAAAAAAAAAGGCAAAATTTTCTGCTGTTCTAAGTATTTACAAAAGGATGTAACTTTAAAAAAAAATACACCAGTTTATTTTACTGGCCAAAGTATTAAACACTAAACAAGACAAGCTTCTTATTTATACAATGGGAATGTCAATTTTCATGTACAATTACGAAAACATTCACTGTAAGGTGAAATACTGCAGTACTAAAACAAAACAATGTCACACAACAAACTGAAGAATACAAGAAAGTGTGGCACATTCATTTAAACTCAGGCTCTCAGTTGAAGACAAACATCTATAGACCAACGTAGCTATTCTGCTGCTTTAGTGAATATTAAGAAATGTACACATCTAGTCTGCTGTCAAAGTAGTAGAATTCTACAACTTAACCCTATCAACTATGTCTTCTTATCTCTTTTCATTAATTAACCAGCTATAAACCTGAATAACATTAGCTGCTTAAAAGTTATTTGTGCTTCAGTACAAGTCAAAAAAGGTATACCTAAACTTATCTCCAGGCAGACAGAAAAGTCTCCTAGAATTTTAGTGTTTGGTCTGTCACAAGGTCTTTCTATGTACTTAACAAAAAGGGATCATTAGCTGCAGACACTTGGACAGTTGGGAATGACTATGCATTAGATCCTCACCTTGATTCTACACACACAATAATATGCTGCCTCTCAGATAATCACTGCCACTGAAGTGCTTTTGTCTGCTATTGCTTCTCCAAATTTCTGCATAAGTAGTTTTAACTTTTTAATTGAAGTCTTAAGCTTACAAAAGTTGGTATCAAACAGGGTCACCAAACTGACTGAAGGTTAAAGGTTAAGTAACCTTGAACATGTTGTTCTTTTAGAATTTCTAACTAGAAAAATAATAGATACAAAAAAGTAGGAATTACACTGCTAGTTATATTTACATAATAATTTCCCTTTGTGCTTGCAAGTTACTGAAAGTACACATCCTTTGGTAGTATTCTCTAAGTCTCAAGTAACAAGTTCATGTGAAACGCATTTACACTCCTGATTTGCTTGATTCAGTGCAAAGGGTTCATATTGTCTACAATGCCCTTACACAAGCACATCTCTTCCTCATAAGTAATAACTACTGATGATGGCAACTTTTCAGTGAGTAGTTTTGTGCTTGCTATTTAAAAGTACGAAAGGGATACAGAGTCAGTCACACTTGTTGCCTGAAAAGTGACTATTACAGCAGTTGGTAAGAACTGCCATACACAAGTACTGCTACCATATGACTTTTGACCCAGTTTCAAAGCTACATATATAATCCAAAATGCATCTATACCTCAGACACATATAGGCATACAGAAGTATGAACACTGCAGTATATACTGACAAACATTACAAAAACCATCCATAACATCATACACTGACCAATGCCTTCCAGTTTTAACCTTGCATATAAGTACAGCTTTCTCATGACTCACATAAGAGTGTTTATATTCTAACAGTGCCATTCCAAAACTCTGTGCTCATGCCATAAGGCTTCTCTTAAATAAAAAAAATACTTGCAGTTTTGCCTATGCCAAGAAGTACTGAAAAGCAGAATCTGGGAAAGAGGATCTATTTGTTCCCATGGTGTGCATTTGTAAAAAGCCAGATATCTTGGCCAGTGGCTGAACAATCAATGTTTGTAAATCTGGTAAAGCTGTAAACTTCTCACAAAGCCATAAGCAATCAGGAGTATAAATAGAGTGAGTCAAAATCGGAACGTAACAAGCTATTAGGAGCTGATGCAAAATAATTGAAACTGTAGTCTATTCACTACTACTGTCAAATGTGAGCTGAATAAGAATTTATGGGCTTGAGGTTTAAGAAAGTAATGTAGAGCACATTAAGGAGCTTACTGTACGGTACCAATATTGGCATACAACCCCATATTTATTTTTTCATACTTGCTAATTCATGATATCAATCAGTTGACAAAGTTATACTAATACTTGGAGGTCGCTGCTGGTTAGGTTGCTTGCTTAAAAGAGGAAGGTCTGTTCTTTCTGTTCCATAGATCAGTTTTTCCTCCTGAAGACTGCAAGCTGAGAACCTGTTTGCCTCTGTACCAGATACACCACCACGATTATTTGGAACTGTGACACCACTGACCTGTTCAAATGATTTACTAAATACAGTAGTGGTAGTTCTGGCCAAACTATGGCTACCAGGTTTAGGCAGGGACTGGCTGGTTGTCAGTGTCAGTCTCTTCAAGGAAACAAGTTCTAGATTCTCACTCATGGCTCTCTGAGTTTGTTTTCGTGACAAGTGTTCTCTGCAGGTTTCTCCTTCTTTTTCTTTTCCTCCAGCTTTGCTTCCTCCAGATCTTCGTTGGCTCTTCCCTAAAAGGTTCTTACTGCTTGTGTTGCCACTGTTAGATAAGGCGGACTGACTTGTGCTAGATGCAGCCCTAGAGTAAAACCCTTCATCAGCTTCAGATACTTCTATCAGTTCTTCTTCAATTCCTAGATCAGTATTACCTGTGTGGTAGGAAGGAAAAAAAAATTAACATTTGGCTTTCTCACTTTTACTGACTTTTATTACTAGGCTTTGATATTTACAAGCATGAAGCCATAAAGCAAAAGAACAGAGAATAGAAGACAAAACACTTACCTATTACATTTTGGAATTAAGATTCATTAGGACATAAAGCTACAGCAAATAACACTGCATTAACTAGATCAAAAAGCATGCCCACAACCTCAGTTTGTAGTGATTTTGAAAAAAATGCATTATTGTTAATTCATGCAGGAGATTAGAAACATATTAGAAGATACCACACAAAACTAAAAAAAAAAAAAAAAAAAGTATAAATCTCATTTTGAGCAAGTGCTCCAATACATGATTTTGCAAAGCTGATTAATTATAAAGATCTGTGATCGATGTCCCAGAAAACGCAATATGGCACCTGCTCATTTTGCAACCCAAGAATGCCTTAGGACTGAAAGGTCACATTCTGCATCATAAGTCTGGTGGTATTAAGTTGGAAACTCAAGCACAATGGAACGTGAAATCTCCTGTATACCATGAAAAGTCCAATTTGGAATACCTTAGGTACACAGCGAGATAATTTTCACATCCATTTTGATTGATTCTTCATACCATTGATCACTGGATCTGTAAATCCAGTAAATATGCTCAATACAATCAAAGAAGTGTTGAGTCTCACAGCATACAGCCTCCAGATTAAATGTGTCTACTTGTAAGTACGTCGTCATTGTCTGTGGCACAGACAAAGCTGTGTGCAATACATGCATTTGTGTTATTACACATGCAAATATATTAACTGCATACTTCAATTCTCCAAACATGCAGCAGTGATCCTTTCAATCAACAGCGGTACCTTAGAGTGCAGCTACAAGTGGTCTGCTAAAACTGCACTCTGCCAGTTGAGTTTATTCCATCATCCATCATTTTTCTTACAGATTTTTGCCTCCTGATTTCTGGCATGCCTTTGCTGTCAGTTCTAGGATCTGTAGCTGTTTCCTGTACTCCCTGTATATGCTGAACATCATTCTCTGCTAGTGTTCTGCTTTTTTCCCCATTCCCGGTTCTCTCTCCAGACACATTTGTGACACTAATCTCAGGTATGATAAAGTTGCCCAATTCAGTAGCATCATTACCATTCTCTGGTTGTTCTAGAATTAAAGATGGATAAGAAAAAAAAAACACACAGAAGATGGCTGAAACAAAACATGAAACAAAAAAACAACAGGAACAGATGACTAAAGCATTATGAATTAAAGCAGATGTTCACATGTCAAAGTCTTGTTAATCTGCAATATTAGTGAGTATGGAATTTTATTTCTAAATTCTGGCTTCAATCTTCTGACTATCATCCTGCACCCACATACTGGGAAACCCCACACGCAGTATTCCAAAACTGAAATTTATTTTAACTGGAAGGGATCTTCCCCCGGCCCCCACACTGAGGACTCCTGCACAGGCACTGTACTTCCAGGCACAGTGCGCTGCAGAGCTTGGATCCGTGCTGTTGTGCTGTCTGCATTCACCACAGAAAGGAAATAAATCTCAGAGGCAGAAGGGTATTCTGGCAGGGATAGACATCGCTGTCCCCCCGTGGAAGAGCTATTGTTATGATTCTTCCTAATTAACTAGTCAACTATTAAGAACAGTATCCATCCAACAAGTGGTACTATGCAGTGGAAATGGCGTTAATAATTGCTGCTACTAGCCACTACTTTCCTGATAGTAGGCATGAAACACGAGTTAAATGTTGTGTTACTCCCTTTAAGAGCACTTTTTGCAAACGTCTTCTGTTGTCAGTAACAAGGCCAGAACTGCAACTGGGCACCATGAACTGCAGCAGTACTCCTACCACCAAATACAGCACTTTTTCTAAAAACACATGAGCAGAAAGTTAGTGAGAAGACCAGCATTCTCATTGGCCTTACTGGACTCACTGCACACGGGTGAGGCAGCTGTGCCTCTCCTGCAGCAATCTTCAAACCCCTTCCTCCCCCCCCGTCAGTGCCACTACAGGCACCTTATTTCACAGCACCACCTCTTCCCAGGATCCACAGATCTCCACACACACGAGCCAGAGACTTCACTGGCAGCTGGGAAACCAGGCAGAGGAGAGGGCAGAACAGAGCTCGCTGTCAGCCCCTTCTCCACCAAGGGCAGAAAAGCACTGATTAGCAGCACCCAGCTCCAAAGAAAGGAGATTCAGAGTGCATGAAGTCCTGGGCTCAGCACAGACTGGAGGAACAGAGGAAGAATTTATTTCATGGATTTTGTGGTAATAGTGATATTTAATTATTGTTTAGTGGCTTATTATTGCATTTCTAAATGCAATATCCTGTTGTGTATCAGCACTTTATCCATCATTGCTGGATTCACACAGCTGAGTAACCACGATAAAAATTAGGAAAAAAAAACTTTTACTCAAATAAAAAAATAAACATAATTATTCTAAGTTCTATTAACTACTTTTAATGAAAGGTAATATACCTTTCTGAGCTTAACATTGAACTACAGGAGGAAATCAATGAAAAGAGGACGTGAGGTATATCAACTTCTATTATCGCTGTCTCCCACAATATCTACAAGCCCTTTGGAAGGAATAAGGTTCCACAATCCAGGTCCCTTGTAGTAGCACCCCATCCTTATATCTTAAAATTTTTAAGAACACCTAGAACAAACCTTCAGCTTCGTAGTATTTGGTTTTGAAGATAATACTGCTTCAAGCTGGACAACTCTGTGGGTCTATCCTTTGAGAAAGAGATATTAATACCCAGTGCACAAGGCAATGTAGCAAAAGAGAAAAAGAAACGGCTGAATTTTGTACAGATTAAATAATTATGCCAGTTTGAAAGGCAATATAAATATGCTGTAGCGTTTGAAGAAAAATACATTTGGAGTTGTTTCTGAATGCTAGACCTAGTACAACCAACTTTGATAAATGCATTTCATGATTACCAGCTGATAAGGACTAACTTAAAAGATTTCAATCATAGTCTACCTTATTATTACAATTGTCTCCATCAGATTGCACAAACAAACTGCCCATTTGAATTGTAATTCAGTTTTAACGACCAGAAGCTCAAGCTGCATTTCCTGCACAACGTCAGCATTTTGAATTATTATCAAGCGTATAACTCCAAATTAACATACATTCCAGATCTCCCCCTCCCCCCCCCAAAAAAAAAAAAAAAGTAGGAAAATTCTCTCCACAGAGATTCAGTGACTCAGTGTTTCTTTGTACACTACCTGAAAGTCAATTCTAGTGTTTATTGTCTAGTCAATATCTTTGTTTTTGTTATACATCTTACTAGCATCTGCTCAGTGATTCTTACTTAGTCTGTTACATCAGGGTATTTGTCTTACCTGCACAGAAGTTTTTTCCCCCAACAGCCCTTTTATGGTTTGACGTATTTTACATTACCAAGGAAAGCGTTGCTGGTGTTTGCTTAATTTTTTTGCCCTAGCTTCCACAAACAACCGCTCATTTAAGTGTTTGTGTACCTTATGAACTCTATGATTTTTCTGTTTTTCCTCTACATTTGAATAGAAACATAAATGCCACTCAGGATTTGCTTTTTAAAACACAAATACTAATGCATGAAAAAGTAATGCTAGATCAAGTCCTCTTTTTCAAGCTTTACAAATTTAGGGGCAATCCAATTCCATAGGATTAAGTAATTTGTTGTTAAGGGATGGCTAATATCAATGAAGTCTATAAATCCTATTAATTTGTGAGCAGACATATCCATTTTGCAAATTACCTTTACATTTAGTACCTCTGTCAGAAGTCCAAATTGGCAATACTAGCTTGATTCAAAAAAACATTAAGTTGACCTGTTTGCAAAACAGACTTCAATCTAGAGTTCTAACACAGGCTAGCAAGAACTAGTGCCTTAAATTTTTGGTATTACATTGATTTTTTTTATAGTTTTTAAAAAAATATGTGCTTCTCAACTGGAAATATGATCAGGTGTGTTTTGTTTTGTTTTGTTTTATGTATTTATTTTACTTTACACAAAAAAGACAATGATTGAAAATTACTGCTCTCACTCCTCCAAAGGATGTTTTGCTTTATAAGGTCTTGTCCACATAATGTGCAAGATCATACCATATCTAGCTGTATCGTCCATTGTATAATTCATTTCATATTGAAGCACAAAAATTAAATCCCTGAATATATTTTTCCTTGTCACTGTGGAAGAGAGAATAGTGGTCAAGAGGTACAAGGTTTGTTATCCTATAACTAACAACTCCAGTACTCATTTTAATTCAAGCACCCATCTGTAAGGATAAGCATCATCATTCTTTAGGCCCACCCTAAGGATCTGTTCCACATCTTTCTCTTATCAAGGGTTGGGAAGCACTGAATTTTATTAGGAATTTTGAAATCCAGAGAATATTTATTCTGACTTTAAAAGACTTCTTTTCCAGTTATACGCAATTTATTTTTCAGCATTTTGTAATGAAATTTTTGACTAGGCTAACTGAAGTACTACATGCTTGGAATGTATGCCACTTAAATCAAAATAATTGGTAAGTCAAAAATACTGTACGTTCATCTTTTGCCTTTAAACTAGTCTAATGTTTACGCAGCCTTCAAATTCATAGCTATTGCTAAATTTGCTACACGTTTTTGTCCCCGCCCGCTATCAGTATAACTGATTTTCTTCTTCTTCATCAAATCCTGTACCACTGAGACAAACTTAAAGTTTTTCTGATAACCCAAATAAAATGTTGACAAGTGCTTGTTATTTAGATCCTCCAATCCTTATCCCTAAATATTGACTTGCTTCAGTCATATTAGCTAGATTATCACTGTTTATCTCAAATCGTCCTGCTTTATATGAAAGCTCCACAAAACACTGCATTTCCCCCACATTTCTATGAATCCTACTGTTATTTCTCTTTCATCTGTTATCTGCTGCAGTGCACACTCGTCCCACCCACAAGTTCTTGAACTTCACCCAAGTATCACCCCTGTAAGAAGGCAGTATTTTTAAAAGCTTCCAGATTCTTGTAGTTGCTGAAAAAAATAGATTTACATCAGGATGGTTCCAGAGCAAGTTGTGTAGTGGTTTTTGTATTTCATTGTTTCTGTAAATGCAGGAGCAAGGGAATGTTTATTTTAATACACTTTCAATTCCTTTGATTGAGCAAACACTCAACATCCCTGATCTGTGTTCCCATCCACTTTCTACAAACATCAGAACCACTCAAAAATAATAGCTAGCGAAACTGCCAAGCTTCAGAGGGCATATCTGAGTTTAAAAGCTAAGCTATCAGTTTTCTGAGTCCTGGTCAATATTCCCTTCTTAAAAAATGTAAGCCTGAATAAAGGAAAACAAACAGTAAAGGCTAAAATGTTCCTTAGCAATCTTCAGATTTCAGTAATGACTTGCTATGAGTGTAGTCCAGGGAAAGACACTACTGCTTTACTCCTTAGTTTTACCTGACAGTTTTAAACAGTTTATAAATTAAATACTTTTATTTCCTTTAAATGAAAAGAACTTCAATATTTTAACTTCCTTTAAATTCCTTCTTCCCCTCCAAAAGGTTACACTATTGGTAACACTAATACCAACAGCTCAGAAAGCTCTGTCACTATTTTAAAGTCGTCTTCTACCAGTATATTTATAAATAATTTCCAACACTTACCTGAAATACTCCTAGGTTCTTTTATGACACAGAACTCTGCAATATTTTTCTAACTGAACTGCCTAACTACTACAGAAGTTCATACAGTACATATTATACAGAATTCACTCTGATACTGCTTCAAAATCTTTATTGAACCTATTAAAAAGGCATTATCTACACTCACTCCCTTAGCTTTTCATCATTATTACAAGCACAGCACAGGAAGCAATCTGAAATTTTGCTCGCTGGTCCAGCAGCTCTTCTCTCAGCTGAAACTGGTAGAAGAAGTGGAATATAATGTTTGTCCTTTGGCAGTATACTCAGCACCATTTTTTTCTACTTCTTAGCACAGAAATGTGCATCACTTTGGGGAAGCCCTTATACTATTTTGTCCAAAAAAATAGTAATTTATCCCTCTACCCTTAAATCTCATTTTTATTTAAATAATGTAAGACATGAGTTTTTGTGGCTTTGCTTCAGGTGTTACACACTACCCCTTCAGAAAAGAACAGCCTCTTTAAATAATCAAAAACTTTATACAGCAGCCCTTAAAAAAAAAAAAAAGTTGTTTGTTTGAAAAAAATAGGATTGGGGAAAGAGAGAATATACTTTCTGAACTGCAGTAAGACCATTTACCAGTTTAAAAATGTCCTAAATATGCCACTTCCTTAGCAGCAGCAGCAGAACAGCACCAAAGTTCAACCATGACATGTTTCACGTAGTACACAGCCAATCTTAGCATTGCTCCAGACCCACTTTAAAAATGTGATTAAGTTTGTTCCTAGGAAGAATCTCATTTTAAAAGGAACGAACGTATAGCATCAGCTCACTGAAGACATCTTAATTAATAACGAAGATTCGCAAAGACAACATTCTAAATACTACTTTAAACAGGTGTAAAAAGTTAAGAATTCATTGTAAAATGTGTTTCTTACCATGCCTTTTCCATCTATGCCCTCGGATAGACATACTAGTCACAGCATTTCTTGATATCCTGGATGAAGTAGGTGTAATTTCAACCTGAATGCACCTTGTGCCTTCTTTACTAGATTTCATGGCACCCTGAGGCAGTGAAGCTTTTATTGCATTAGCAACCTAGAGCGAGGAAATATGCAGATAAGTTCTTAACATGAAGATCAACATTTTAGAGAAGACTTCTATCACATGGTTCTTATTACTCCATGTAGATCACCGTGTACAATTCCAGTTTAAGGTCAATTAAGTATGCTAGCATTTTGCACAGGTTTTAAGAATGCTGGTTGCAATTACCTCTTAGAATTATTTTATATTTAACACTTGTCACTATTTAAAACAAAGTCTCCAATTTAAAGATGTGGCTATTACTTAACATGAACCTCAGAGTACTTCTGCACTATCATTAAGCTTTCAAGACTTGGAAGTGTTCTACTGTAAATAGCTTATTCACTAGGGAAGATGATAAAATAACCAAGCGCAGCCACATAGACCACATGAGATTTAGGTTCCTGGCACAACATTCACTGGAAGGACTTATTAGGCTAATAATTCTACTCTAAAAATGTTGAAATATGTTACCTACCAGTAGAGGTTCTGGATACAGTTCTAGCTGTGCTCTATACAAAATGTCATCCATAGCTTTACGAGCCAGATCCCATTCTCCATTATAACTGCAAAGGTAAATATATTCAGAATAATAAGCATCTGTATCAATGGATGAACCTTCTTGATCATGACCTTCAAGAACATAGTATTCCTTGAAGGTTCAATTTAGAGGAATTAACTGTGTTTATTAATTGTGGAATTAATTAACTGTGGAATTAATTGTGCTTATTACCAGCAAGTCTGCTACTTAGAGAAATTGTTCTGAATTATTACATATGGAGACACTAGTTTTATTTCCATTAACCACCCTGAGCAGTTTAGAAGTGACATAACTAGTTATTGATCAGCCAGTCATGAAATATTTTGAAATTCAAACAGGATGGTTTTAATATTGCTCCATGTTTTTTGATTACTTCTGTGTTACTAGCCTCTGATTATTTCAATTAATACGAGAGCTTTATGCATCAACATGACTACCAAAAAGGTGGACAGCATTCAGCATTTCAGAGAAAGAATGGTAGAAGACTTTTTTGCTTAACTAGATTGATGTCAGAAGTAAGCATGTAGAAATTTGGACAGCAGACAAAATTTGGAAAAAGGTTTTTGGGCATTTTTTCACATCACCAGTTATAACTCCCAAGTGCTAGTCCAGTCCTCTTTCCCCATTATTACACACGTACTATCGTTTAACTAGTTGGTGAACTAGTTCTGCTCCTGAAGACTTCATTGTTACATCTACCCATTAGAAAATAAAATATTTCAAAGGTAGCTTGCCTAAGTGAATGTACAACTTAAGCTGTTATTTATTTTGTACACATATTAAAAAAAAAAAAAAAAGCAAACAAACAAGAACACTTACAAGGCATAATAAATCCCTGTTAGCATTTGCACCATGAATTCAGATGAAACTGGAATCCTGCAGTTTACTCCCTTGTACTTTCTCACTTGTTGGCGAGGATATCCACAGACACAAATTCTAAGGAAATCATGCATTGTCATTAGTAGATAATGTAGAATACCTTTGTATAGAACACTACCAAGTCAAGTGTTTAGTATATTTTTTAACTGCAAAAGACCTCAGAAAAGTGATCATCATCAACAGTGTTCTGAAGCAGACTTTCTTATTATGGAAGAAGGGTATGCCCTCTACTGGCAGAGTGCAAATCCTTCAAAGCAGAGATACCCTAGACAATGTTACATTTATACCACAGCTGAACATGGGAAAAAACAGCCATTAGAAGTCATTCTCAATTCAAAGCATTTACTGCAGAACAGAAAAAATAAACTAACAGTATTTAAAGAAATAGAGCAGCATAGAAACTATTACTATAAAAGACAGAAGCAAGTGTAATTCTATAAAATATCAAAGTTACACGCAGATTTTTCAAGCAGAGACCAGAAGCATCACGCTCATGAAACCCATCTAAAATCCAGTAGAAGTCAGCATTTGAATTAGTCACAGATCAGATCCAAATTCCACATCAGATTCTGTAGACAAAAGATTTTGAAAAACAAAGATATGGGGTGGTTAAATATTCAATTTATTGACTGCTACTGGACTTCTCGAACTGCCTTTAATGACATTCATCAGTATTTTCTTCTTCATAGCACAGATTGACAGGTTTATTCTTAGAAACCTTCAATTCTTCAGCTTCAATACAGATTTAAGACCATGAGCTAGTTACTGAAATTAATTAGGTTGAATAACCCACCCCAAAAAATCCCATCCATTCTCTTCCTCTTTATCCCCCAGTAGAGGTTACTATTATACAAGATGGGCAACACTTTAGTTCCAGATATTCCATAACTTCTATCAATGGTTTGGCTCAGAGATAATTTATCATATTTAACTGAAGTAATAAACATATCAGTATTGTCTAAAGCCTGGAGGATGGAGGCAGGGAAAAATTAGCATCCAGTTTAAAGTAAAGCTAGCTTACATAAAAAACATCTAAACAGGTCGTTTTTATGCCAGTAATATATATAATTATGCATTTATCAGATGCTACAGCATAGTGATAAGTCAAGTACTTAGGGGGGAAAACTCACTCACTGTGAACTCACAGTAGCAACGTAATCAGTTAATGATGACAATGATACAGAAAAGACCCTCTCAATACAGCCATTTCTTTAATGCCAGTATTGACCAGTTTCAAAAAGCCCTACTCTGTCCCGAGTTACTTCCTGTAAAAAGGCTAGAATGAAATCAGCAGAACTGCTTCACTGTATGTCTCAGTAAGATAATCTTCTTATGAAGACAGACTTAGTTGATTTCTGCATTTCTCTTGGGTTCTCTGGGTTAACATCAGTATTCTAATTTCCTTAATACAACGTCCACTTTGGAAATTCTAGAGAGAGAAATGTTCAATACCAGCACTTCCTCTTTGAATAAAGAAAGAGGAAAAATGGACACCAATAAAAGCTGAGGTTTTATTTTGTTTTTGAAGTAACAACAGATTTTGGAAATACCCCCAACATCTGTAAGAATGAGCATATTTCTAGTTTCAAGATCTACTATAACTCCAAAGAAGTTTCAGTTTGCACTACAGCTAAATATACTTAGTAAGCATGTAATGCAAAGTTTACCAAGATTTTAGAAGGCCCTTCTTATTTTACTTAGTTAAAACACTTACAACTACTTTAATTAAAAAGAATGTCCTTGATTTGACTTCTTTCTCCATTTTACAGCACTGCATGTAAACCAGGTCATTGCTTCTCCCATCTCAACCCATAGTTAGATAAGAGTAACTTAAACACAAGTAATGCAGCAATAAAAAAAAAAAAAAAAAAAAGTCAAGTTTACAAGCAACTTTTGGGATCCTGAAGAATTTTTTTTTTTAGAATTCGAACTGGTTGCATTTCAAGTTGGCATTGCCATTTCAATTATAATTAAATTAAAGCCTACAGAAATTACCTTGAACAAATTTGACACAATGACTGAAGAGAAACTGCAGGCATGTAGCTTAAGGCAGCATTGTAGCAGAGCAGAAGGAAAGTTAACACTTCAAACCTGGAGTTTACAAGAAACAGAGAGTATGTTACCACTTTCACTTTGAAAAAAATAAAACAGGTTTGCACAGAAATTTGCAAGAGTTATTTGAACAAACTCAATGTAATTCAATAAAATCATTGACCAATGATTATCTTGGGTCTGCAAGTTTTTCCTCTTCATGTGGAAAAACTCCTAGTCTTTCTGCATCTATATTTACATTTAAAAAAAACAAACACACAAAAAAAAAAAACACAGCACACACCTCTATAACTTCTGAATATATGAAAAAACCTTAAGATTCATTACTGATTCTCTAGCAAAATCCTATTATACAATTTTACCTGTTCTGTGCTGTTAACATCTCCCTCTGAGGATGAGGTCCACTGTATACAACCCTGGATAAACCATGCTGGGATAAAGCTCCTTCAGTAAGAGCCATGGAGCCAATGCTGGAAGGCTAAAAGAAAAAAGATCATTCAAAATACATCCACCTGAAGCCTCGCTACAATGCAAGAAAAAACAGACAACAGGACACCATCACCATATTTGTACATAAATTCCAACTGGCTTAAGATTATCCGTCTGCCTAGCTGTCTTAGATTTAAGAAATCATTTTTTAATAGATAAGGTACAAGATTTCAGAACAGGTAAAAATATATTTGGAGCATGCATACTATGGAGTTATGACTACTAAAACTTGAAAAGGTCTCAGAGGCCAGTTAGTAGTAATCAGAAGACCAAAAAATACGTTACTACGTCATGCTAGGTCAAGTGTTAAAGATCATTTTCATTTTTATTCTTAAACAGGCACCAAAAATCATACTGCTTTTCACAATCAGTGACAAGTTTGTGTTATAGGTGTTACTTACTTCATGATATACTGAAGGTTTGGATAAAGACGGAATCGTGAAACTCAGCACTTTGCTATGTCCCTCTTTGTCGACTATCTCCTGAAAAAGTCAGAAGACACCAGTGGTTATACTGTACTACAGAAACCAGACATTCAAAAATGTTAAGTGCTGAAGCGGGGTGAGTGGACAAAGAAAACAACATGAATGGTTATAAGAACAGAGAGTGGATACTATAACAATTCAAGTTACAAGCTAGAAGTCATCTCTTTATTTACTTTCTATCACAGAACATTTGTCTTGCTTCTGAATACTATTCAAATGACTTATCAAAGGGCATGTGCTATGATAGGCCACCTTAAAAACTTAATCTGGAAAGCTCAGTAAGTTTAAAGCATGGTGGGTTTTTTTGTTTGTTTGTTTGCTGTTTTTTTGTTGGTTGGTTTTTTTTTTTGGTTGGTTGGTTGGTTGGTTGCTTCGTTTGTTTGCTTTGGGGGGGGGGACGGATGTTTAATTACACACTATTTCCTAGTTGTGAAGGTTAACACTCAATTATGTTTGGAAAACTACTTGCCCATCAAATGACTCTACAAGTCCTTTTGGAAATACACTTCTAAAAGGATTGCAGCCTCATATGGCTTGACATAGTAGCAGACATCAAAATATTTGCAAAAGCTCAACCTTGACACTTATTTACAAAGATAGTTAAAATATGCCACCTAGGAAAACAGAAATTTGGATGCAAAAATCTTTGAGAAGATACCACTATGGCAGTATCTTGGAAGGTGTGTTGCAAACTTCTCACTCCTGTTAATTAGCATAAGACTAATGGGTAATGCAAAAAAAAAAAAAGGTGCCCACACATTACAGAAGAGCACCGAAGTACTCTCAGTCAAAACCTTCAGAAATAACTTCTGAAGCAGATCTGGCCAAAACCACACAATAAAATTTTTGTTTTGTTTTGTTGTTGTTTTTATCATAGAAACAAATTTCACATATCCAAAGGTAGAAATTAGAGAGGAGCTTCAGTAAAATCTCTAACACAGACCAAATTCATTTTGCCCTTAACAACTAATGTACGGTGCTCTTAAAGGTTCCCCCATAAATTTGTTTTTCATTGGACTATTTTAACATCAAACAGTAACTCTTCATGGAGAATACAAAAAAAGATGTCAAGGTTATTACAGAAATGAAAGATGACCTTTATGTTCTCAGAACTGAACAAACTGTTCAACAATCAAGTCCTAAGAATTTGTTGAAAGTGACTTTTTTGTAATCTCTATTCAAGACAGTTAGAATACCACAGAAAACATGTGCAACCACTTCAAAAACAGTGCTTCTAAAAGCTCTCAAGCAGAACATAAACTTTAATCACTGTACCAAGAATTAATGAAAACAAAGTAAATAAATAACAAGGAATCCTTTGGCTCCTTCAGCCATTAGAGTTCATCACACTTTCCAAAAAACACAAAAAGAGCAGAAATAAATATTCACCAAGATAAAGGAATCTAAGTTCACGTTGGTGATTTCAGACTAGGACATCAATTCGAAGAGACAAATTTGAAATAATCACTTATTTTCAGTTCTGAAACAAAACTGTTTCTTATTCCCCACTAAGTACTCCGTAGTATCCCCCCCCCAAAAAAGCACATTAATATTTTTAGGCCTGAAAAAATATGTGCAAATACAAACCAAGTTGTAAACTCCTAGGAGAAGGGCCTCTATGCATCCACTGCTCTGCAGATCTCTGCTGGCTGAGACAGCAAGGTAGCACCACATCAGTTCTGGTAGAAACTGCAGCGTGAATCGCAGCAATTGTTCTTCACCACTGCGGTAGAACTCGAAGAGCTGATGGCAGACTGGCTCCAGAAGCTGAAGTAATAATTAGGTTACAATTGTTAATAAGTAAAACATCATAGAAACCGCAAATTCATGTGGAAAGAAACTGATCGGTCCTTTGGTCAAAACTCTAAGGTGATAAATGTTAGGCTGTAGCTATCAGTGAGTGACCAGAGCAGAAGGTGCCCAAGTCACTTTGTCACTTTGCACACTTTCTGTCTCTGACACTTTCGGATACAGAAGTAGAGTCTTCCATCCCCTCAGAAGTAGTAGTTCCAACAACTCCTTTCTTTCATTTTTAGCCCACTTCCTCTAGCCTCACAGCCATAAACAGAGGGTACTCATTATCACTGCATCTCATACCATAACCTCAATACAGATGATATACATGAAGAGTACCTGAACAAAACACCTTGCTATTCTAGAGCTCTCACAGTGTACACACAAAATGCTGAAAGATTTTACTCTGCAAGTGAGAAAAGCTGCAAGACATTCATGCATAAAGTATTGCAACATCCTAGTACGCTGCACTTTCAGTCTTTCCACTCTCGTTAAACTCTTCCAGAAACTTCAGTGTATAGGTTTGGAAGAGAACTAGGAAGCCTCAAGAGTAATTTTTTCTTTTTCCTTTTTTTTTTTTTTTTTTTTTTAAAAAAAAACAAGATTGGTTAAGCTTCCAGAAATTGAAGTAATAGATTGAACTGGAAGTAGTACACTGAGCAAGAACAGTTAAATATTTGAAGTAATTAAGTGATCAGCTTATGCTGCTTTTCCAAATGTAATGCTCATTCTTCTGCTATGACCTACCTCTGCTAGAGAACAAAATATAGTGTGAACCATGCGTCCCTGTATGGAGGTTACACTTTGGTCATGACAGTAAGAGATTTCCTAAATCAACTGGTAAACACTGTCTACACTAGCAGGCACTTTTAAAGGCTAGCTGAACTGGATACTGAAACTTCAAACAAGCAAAAAAAGTCAAAAGCACGATCTCAGAAATTCTTTTTGACTGCAAACACAGCAAATTGCATATAAAAATTTTGAACTGTTAGAGGATTTCTTCCTTACATTCCTCAAAACGTCACTAAAAATGGGTCAGGAAGAGAGGGGGCAAAAAAGGATGTTTAGTTAAATATTCTAAGTCATGCATTTGCAAATAACAAATAGGAGGACATTGTCATCTGAGGTACTACTCTTAGAAAAAGAATCATGATAGTCAGTGGATTTGCATTAAAAAACTTTACAAAATGAAATCTGAGATTCCTGCTATTTAGAATTCATTTCATCAACTGCAGCTCTAGTATATAAAAAAAGCATTACAAGAAATGTGACATTCTCCAATTGCAAATCTCTAAGACAGGATTCAAATGCAACATACCTAAAGGATTAGTTTTGCTGCCTTGGTTCCTCACCTCCAAGATTTAACATCTTAATGGTTCATCTACATGACTCCCAGAAATAGACTCAGTTTATTTTAAAGCCAGGAATGTTAAAGACAGTAATAAATTGAAATGTGTGACTCAACAAAGTCCCCAAAAGTTTCAACCTGAATATTATGGAATCCAAACCAAAGAGTATTTTATAGACTGCACTGAGAAAAAGATACTGTAATAATCAGAGTTACCACTGCACTTCAGTTCAGAAAGCAAAGTATTATGCAATACCTTAATGAAAATCCTTAAGAACTGGGATAAAAATATGTACTTTATTGCTAGTAACATGCATATAATGTTTTGCATTTGATTTATTAATTTCCTTCAAAAAATTTTGAAAACTTACAGAGAAGACAAAAAAGCATATCAAGCTAAACTACCAGTTAGTTTTCAAAGCAGACTATCAAAGATACTTCTAGAAAACCTTATCAGCGAAAGCGTTTTACATCTTCAGCTTACATATTTCACACAATTTGCATGCTTCTTTTAATGAAATACCAGTTCAGAATGATGTGCTTGAACTTTAGAAGGCACAAAAATAGCTATGACAGGTATCCATGTTCACATCATTATCTCAGTTGAGACAGCTTTATATCAGCACTTTTAAATGCGTAATCAGTACAAAAACAGATTTTCCTCCTTAAAATGCCACCACATGCTAAAACCTAATATCAAAACACACTGATGAGTTGTTGCTGCTTCAAGATAATGTTTTATACTAAACCAGTTCTAAAGGGTATGAAAACTAGACTGATTTTTTTCTCGTGCTGGAACAGAAGAATGTTCAAGCAATTTTATCCTTCCTTCTTCAGTGCTGCAACCAGACACGTTGGCCACTTCAAACATTTTCTATTTCCTGATGCAAAGACCTGAATGTCTATTATCAGCAGCAATAGTGCTTTAGGTACAAGGCAAAAAAATCCAGAATTTGTGAATAAACCTCTTCAGAAAGAGAAAAAAGAATTGCCATTGGACTTTTGAGTATCTGCTCAATTAAGAGTCCTTTAAACTTTAACATCTACTGAAGACTCTCCTTTTATTGAATTACAATTTCCCCTACTAATAAAGCCGTTATTAACTTTCCATAAAGTGCCAGGTAGCTGGAGAATTGTACAAATAAAGATTTTAGGAGTGTTCTCTCAAGTCAGAACATGTACATGTCAGCACTGGCTTTCCATTTCAAGTTTCACTACCAGGAAAATCTTCAATACCTTGCCCCTGGAATTATCCCAACAATCTTTTTGAGCAGAATTTTCACAACCTTGGCGACCCTGCTGCATGCATACAATGGCAAACCTGGTGATAGCCAGTAGTAGTAATAAATCAAAGAACACGTGAAAAGTATCAATAGGGAGACTCATCAGATTAAGTTGCATGTTAATACACACTTTGAAGACCAGGCAAGCTTGACTCAGTATTTGGAATGACTCAGAATGCCCTCCTGAGCAGCAAAGAAAAGTCAAGTGAGATGTTTTCTCTGTTGTACAACCTGGATTTCTCAATCAGCATACTCTCTAAAAATGTACCTATACCAGGAAGTCTCTTACCCTCTGCCCACTATTGGCATCATCTCAAACTTTGGAGAGGTGCATTATGCTGGGTCTTTACAGAACAGGAATTAAGGACTCGGTGCAGTTTAAAAAAAAGTATACAAAAAGTATGTTGGGTAGTAGGAAGTGAGACAATACAATTACCAGGATACAGCTAGCACCAGCTCATTATGTTCTGATCTCACCTAAACACTGCAAAATAAGTGCAGGCACAGTATATGAACCATTCCTTACACAGATACAGAGCAAACCTGCCCCTTTCCACCCCAAAATTTTTTAGGAATTGGCAGATTGTTGTTTTAAATGCTTGTAAATATATGTATTTATACAGTGGACGTACATTTGCCGAAGTGATGGCAAAAAAGCTGTAAGACACAAGCAATTACATAAAAGGAATGCAAACCTATCTAACATTGGTCTCTTGGCTTATAAAAGACAAGCTTCTGATAGCTTGATAGCTATAGATTCACACTCAAGTTATTTTGAAATGCAAAAATAATTCAGTCAGTCTCAAACATCTTTTCAATTCCTAAATTTATTTCTCAGTTCTATACACAGGTCCTGAACACCCTGAGTATGATCCACAAGCTTAGTTATGATCAGCAGCTTGCAAAACTTAGGAATTGTTTCCATGGTATTATGTCATTGCTAAGAACATGTCTCAATAACATTAAAAGGAAAACATTTTGATGAAGACTCTTCATGAAGTTCACATAGTTAGAACTAACTATTTCACATAGTCAGAACAGAGTTAACCAGCATGCAATATTTACTCTGCTGGCATTCTGTGAAAAACTTTGTGTGTGCAAGACCTGATATACTCACTTCACTCTGTGGCTCCTGAATTACTTTGTAAAGAGATGAAATCAGAGCAGTCTTGTCTTTCAAGTTTGTCGCATAGCTGGATATGGATGCTTCTGGCAGGGTCTGCAAAAAAAAAGTATATTATAACTACTAGAAAAAAGCAATTTTTATCATTAAAATGTAACAGCTATTTCAACAATTTTCCATTACAAGTTACTATTCATCAGAGTTTACAGGAAACTAGAATTTGTTTCATAAGGAAACCCGAACAATAGAAAACATCATTTTTTCATGACAGCAGAGTTGCCAGAAGACACTACATTTTTTCATTTTGCAGACAGTTTCATTGAGAAACTAATGACATCAGAATGGAAATAGATAAATAGATAAAAAATGAGTTTCAGAAGTGCAATCTCATTGAAAATACATAATATACTGATGAAGCCAGGAAAAAAAAATCACAATTCACTTCCCACTCTTTTTGCTAGTGTCAGTGACAACACATACCCACTATGAAATTTAAATACTGGGAAACTTTGCAGTTTGCAGACCCACTCTTTATGACAGTACACAGACAGTGAATTAATATCACAGGATATATTACTACCTGAAAAAAACACAAATTCAGATTGGCAAGAATAGCTCTTCTTTAACATAAGCAGGATTTCTGGTAGCAGAGATTCAAAGTCTAATCTCTTTAACAACTCTTTGGAAGCTGTACATTTAAACTTACTATTCATAGTTCTTACTTAACTGCAGTCTTTCAGAGGAGACTGTACTCCGTTACGCAGATAGGAAAACAAGAAGTGATTCCTAGAGTATGTAAGCAGACCAGGAAAAAATAAAATCTATGGTAAAGTCCCTGTCCATACTCACATCAACCAGACCACAACGCAGGTCTCATCCCAAACACTACAAATATCAAAAGGAGAAACAAAGAATGGAACAGAAGGCCAGTATCAAAGTTTGGAAAGAAATCCAGCAGGCTACCAGAATTTTCACAAATGACAACTAACAGAATTTCTGGGGTTTAGGTTTTTTATGCATAACTTTCAATTCTGTTGTATAAAAACTTTCAGTTATTCAGTAACAAGATCATTGAACAGAATGCTGAGGACTCACGAGACATTTCAACAGTAGCTTGACACAACCAAAAAGTTACTGAGATAAACACTAAGAGAGAAATAAGGTTGGTCTATAATCTACATGGATCCATAACAAAGGTACATTTTCCCCTACAGCTACACAACATACTTAGTGTCTTCAGTATCAGTATCTTACAGATATACACATAGCACTTGAATCTTCCAGTCAACATGTTTCAAGAACACAGTTTGACCATGACCACAAGGGTTTAGGTATGCTAAGGTTACAATCTTAATCTTTTATTTTTATCAATGAAGTTTTCAAAGGTATTCAATCAATGTTAAACTTTCTGGGTGTTTGCAGGACAGTGTCCTAACATTAAGGCTGAGAGTACAACTTAATAAAACAGAGCTGTATGGCTCATTCTCTTTTAAAGGTTGGGGCCATTAACTGTGCCCCCCAAAAATTTACCACGTTTCAAGACAGAAAATAGTGAATTCAGAAGGGTGTCAGAGAGATGGTGTTTTAATTTGCAACATTTCTTCAAACCACATAAGCAACATTTACATGCTGATATCAAGTTTCTTCCTAAGTAACAGAAGATTGTGGCTTCATAACAACAGAAAATAAAGCAGCTCTGGCTTCCTTGGAGCCAGCTTATCTATCTGCTTTTGCAGTTACCAGATAGTGGCCCAATCAAGTTATGCATGAGGAAGTAGTAAAACAATAGTTCCTTTCTTCAAAGTTGTCTTTATTGTTGCTAGAGCAAAAACTCTATAAATAATCAACAATGAAATAAATAAATAAATAAACAAAACACTCATGTACCCAACTGTTTTTCCCATGGCAAAGGTAGGCAGAGATGACCGGTGATGCCTGCTCTCTGCTTTGAGATATTCTCTTCCATAGATTTTGCCCCACTTAGAGCCAGACCTGATCTAACATACTGACAGTGCGACAGCAGAGGAATGCAACCTGCACGGAATAGACCTGGATATCTGATCGTAAATGAGTTCTTTGAATGGAAAAAAAATATAGTGATCAAAACTACAGGATGCACCAGTAGTGCAGCAAGTTCAACAAATGAACAGCAACTATCACACTATTGAATCTGTAATGATAAAACTTTAAGAATGCACTCCAGATCCAATGGGTGTTAATTACTCCATACAGTCCATAAAAAGGTAAACCACGCAGGAAAAAAATTGAAACACTGAGATTTGGGGTACAACTTTATAGCTTGTAGTTCTTAATTTTTTGCCACAGCTCACAATTATTTTCACTGCTCTGTATCAGGAAGTATGTCATCCCAAAAAGGACAAGGGAAAAAAAATAACTTTCCAACAGACGTTTGTATACATCAGATTACCTCAGCAAAATCCAAGGTCAGTGGGTGTCTTTATTTTCTGCAGCAATCAGGCACTGCTGCATACTGCTCCGGCAGCAGTTCAAATACTAGTGGCTAAATATCTTACAGTTTATTACCTTGAACTCCGATAACCACTCCTCCACAATCCCAGTATCCACAGCTAACATCTTCCAGCATCCGTTCCAAAACCTTCAGCCTGAAAGAGCAAACAGTTTGTAAAAAACCATGCAGTTGCTGCATTAAACAGATGATGAAAATTAAGTTCCTGGGAATATTTAAAGCATCTTACCATGCTTTTACTCATTAACATTTCACATGCTGACATTATTTTGAACTTTCATTCTACCTCACTTGCGCAAGCTGCTGGAAGCATTAAGCATGGGAGCCTTCGCATACAGCAGTTTAATAAATTCCAAATATGTATTGCGTGGGAAGCTCAGTAAGTCAAAGATTTGCAGAACTGGCATTTTGAAAACAGAAAAATATTACCTTCTCATTTCTATTTATTTTTCAGCTTACAGAATTCAAGAGAAAACTGTACAAACTCACTGAAGAGAAACGACTATTTAGGTTTTTCCTTGACAACTGCTATTCCTAACCTGGAAAAGGACACTGAAAGACTGATGGAGAACTTTCAATCCTCCCCCTCACCACAGCTGCAAGACAATGAGTCTGCAGCCTCAGCATGTAGCCTGAGATGGACTCCCCTCCCTAACTTCCCACACGGGCTCAGACAGAGCAAGATCAGTGGTACTGAGACAAACACAAAAGATGCAGAACGGCCTTGGAAACTCACTTTTGATTTCCCTGAAGCTTTTAGGAAACATTTTAAAACAGCTGTTCTTTGAAATGGCTTATTCTGAAACTAAGAGCAACATACCACCAAGATACAAAACTGTTAAAGTTAAGAGCGTGCGGTGGAGTATATCCCAGACATGTGAAAACTGTCCTACATTAACTTACAACTTTGTGGTCATGGATTTCACACAACAACAAATACTCATCTGATGAAATAATTAACACTTACTTGAAATGTTTGGTCATGATACACGTTATCAAGCTTCCCTTCGCTAGTTTAAAAATAGTCACAAAGTTCTGCTACCCAAGTATGGGCTTCTTTGAGAAATGACAAACAGGGAAAAGAGGGAAGTGAAGAATTGCCTCATATAACACAGATGCAAATTTTTGCTCTGAAATCCAGATTGCAGTGGAATTTTAGAAAGCCTAAATAAAAGGAGAAGAACCAGGCATGATAATGGTGAGAGCTCACTGTAAGCCTTCCAAAGCAAGGGAAAAAATTAGTTAAGAGAGGCTTTACTTAAAGAGAAAGCTACTGAAATCTTCCAAGGTATAGTAAGTACATGGTTTGCAGCAGTAACTACACAGATCTGCACTGCAAAAGCGACGAAACTGGACAGGCTATCTGGCAACTTCTTGCATCGTGTTCATAAAAAATAATGGCATAAGCAGGCAGAGATTTTCCTTTTAAGAGAAAATAGGCTTCAAGTTCTCCCAAGACTTAAGGCAAGTTCTCATGTCCACTTGTTACAAAGGCAAAGGAGTTCAGGAGGGCTGGCAGTTTGTTCAAGAAAGAATCGTGAAAAACAAGCCCAGATTATGCCAAAGGAAAAGGAAAGGGCAGGGAAGGGGAGGGGATCAGATGATCAGCCTAATCATGAGTTGAAGTCAGAAGCTCGTAATGATCTGAAATTCAATAAAGAGGCACACTGAAAACCAGATCCATTTTAAATTACTGCAAAATACAAAATAGCTATGGTCTATATGGACATGCATTAGAAAGGTCAAAACAGATACATGAAAACACTAAGAACACACGATTCTTGTGTCCCCTTGCTCAGAGGGAAAACTTTTCTGTAAGAAAATATACCAAAGGCTTGTTTCTGGTTTTGGAATTGGTCAGGTTTTATTTGGTTTTGTTTTTAAATGACGACTGAAAAAAAGTCCATTGCAGTTAGATTACTGACATGGCTAGCATAATTAAAGAATAAGAACTCACAGCATTACTGAGAAAGAATTTAGCCTGTTAAATAAATTATCTGATCAGATGAAAACTAAAATCCTTGGGAAACCAGCTACTGAATTCTCCTCTTGCAGCTCCAGAAAGATATGGAAGACTGCAAAAAGTAGAAGGACAGTGCTTTCCAGTAATGAAAGTGGAACAAGGGCTAAGGAAGTATAAAACACACAGGATTAGATTTAATTTCTGGAGAAAACAGCAGTGGTAGCTGTAAAAACCTAGCAGCAGCAGCAGCAGGTCCATTAAAATGCCACTCCTGGCAGGTGGAGGGTTGCAGCACTTCCATTAGAAGGACCAGCTTAGATGATCTCTAAAGGTAAATTAATGAAGATACAGATTAGCAACCTCTAGATGAATTAGCTTTTGTGTCAAACCCTGATGTGAAAGGGAGGCTTTCAAACAACTCTGTGTGCTAACAAACACAAAGGCAGATCCTTCTGCAAATACTAAAGCAACAAATTCATCATTCTCTACAAAATCACAAGATCTGCTAGCCCTACTTTCATTCCTATGAATGTGGACAAAGGCTTCTGCAATGTCTTATGCTTCAGTAGGATTGACAACAGCAACCCTTACTGAGCCCCCTTAATAGCATAAATGCTTGTTCATATTGACTCCTGTATCGAGGAACCCTGGATACTTCAGTTCACAGCTGACACCAAATTCGTCAAACACTTGCATTATTTTTTTTTTACCTATTTCTGAAAATAACACTTGATAAATCAATAGATTAAAGACTTCCAGAGAACACAGGATTTATTTGACTACTGAAACAATACAAACATCCTTGGCTGGCACTATCCTTTGGACCAAGAACAATACTTCAAGACTTAACGACTGTATTTGATGGCAATTCTTTTTTTTGGCACATGAGACAGTGCTGAAGTATGAATATTGAAATGAAAAGCTGAATTAAAAGAAAAAGGAAACATTTTTGCTGATGGGGTCTTTGATTTTTTCAGTCATGAAAACATCCCGTTGAGATTTAAGGCAGTCGTGATCCACAAGAGACGCAGACTGCTCTTATTTTACCTTTATACATTACAAGAAAAACCATACACCCTTCTCAATACCTGGTTTAAACTTAAGCACATCCACAGCAATACACATGCAAGTGTCATAAGTAAAAAACCTGATTCTGAAGACATAGATTATGATCATCTGTAAGACTTTTCTCTGCATATAAGAAGCTTCATTTCCACCCATCAGGCATGGGGGGCAGGGGTTCTTAGAACAGGCAGATAACCTAATGTTTTGCTCAGGATTGCCGCATTTTTTGCTGGATAGATCATGCTGCACTGCAACAATGTATGCACAGATTTGGCAAACCCTTCTTGAGACTGTTCTAAAAGAAGTATCAACAAATTTCTGTTAACAATGCATTTTTTTTTCCAAAGTTTACAAAAAGAAATCAACCCTAAAACTGATTTTTTTAAAAAAGACACTACAAAGTGGGCCAAAATAGGGGCTAAGTTATTGCATCTGTTAACCTTTTGTGCACCAAATTCCAAGAGGATTTAGAAAAATGTATCCCTTAAATACAGCTCTAGTTGAGTAGATTCAACTGCAGCACAGAGGCCACTGTAAAGCATGAGATGCCCCAGTCACTGACGAATTAAAACAACAAAAGTAGATATAGGAAATACATGCTACTTAAAAAAAAATGTAAAATTATATTGAGAACGATCTTTACAAATACCAAAGCTGTAATGAAAATTCAAACAATACAGCAAGCACTACACAGCATTCCCCCCCCCCAAACATCTTGCTTTAAGGACCATCAGCTTGTAATTCCCTTTGAACAGACCGGCTTTTTCCTTGGCCTTCTCCTTTAAGTCCTTGTAAAGAGTTCAGATCTACAGACTTTGAGAATTTCTTTAAAAATTAAGAGTAATAAAATAGCTTTTGTCCATATAACCCCCACAAAAACAAAACATTGACTAAAACTGATCAGCAGCTTTCAATGTCCCCATGCTCCTCACTCCAAAAGCCTTACAGGCAGAGCCATTTGGACATCCTCATGGAAGATCGTTGCAGGAAGGAGAGAGAAGTCGCAAAGATACAAATGATCCCGCAAAATTATTTGTGATGGATTTCAGTCAGGCTGTCATCCATCTGCTGAACTTAACGGTAGACACATATAACGTGTCTATGTCATATTAATGTTAGACATATTCTTAGCTTACACCATGCGTGAGGCAAAGCAACTTCAGGCAACTCTCACTGCATGTCTTACTATGTTTTCACATTTATCACATGACAAAAACATGCGTAGGCACTGCAGCCCAGCTAGTGCACAGCAAATTTATCTGTACATTTTAGCCTGTAAGTTAGAAGCACTTTGGAGTATTTTCCTCACGTGGATTAGCAGCAAGAAATAGGATTCATACTACATAATAATCAACAAACAAGCTTCCCTAGTGGAACATCTATTTAAAGTAAGCATACATGAAATCATACAGCCCTTGCTAATCTCTAACATCAGAACCCAAAGGAACTCGAGCCCTAATATCAACAAGAAAAGAATCTAACTTACATTCCACTCAGTCCGCAATCCATTTTGATACGGCTTGAGGTAGGACTTTTCTGGATCTGTTCCCAAGTAATAAGCAGACTCTGAGAGCTGTAAATTGATCGTGCTCCATTCTAATGCCATAATAAAACTCTCCACATATCGGAGATGGCATTTTTTGCTTTGCTTCAGAATGAATAGTACCTCTGGAATAAGATACCAAGCAAGTTTGCCTGACAAAAGCAGAGAGTTTTTTCAGAGACTTCTACAAAGTGGCTGCAGAGACAATCCTTTTTTCATTATAGCACAAGCACACCAGGAACTTACCAAGCTTTTAATAGAGGCAGGGAGAAAAAGTTGCTACACACCAAGTTGGTGGAGAACAAGCCAAGACGAATGAAGCTATATTCTCTGGCAAACCTACTGATGGGTTCAGCTACTTCAATGGCTTTCATTTTCCATGTCACTCAAGACTTTTTTAATCTTCTAGTATCAAACGATGGCCTTGAGTCAAGGCACAGACAACACATGCACAGGCTGTTCTTAAAGAAAATTCTCACAATAGGTGGCTTTCCTATTCTTTAAAGCTACCCAGCCTTGGTAGAATTTATCCACAGGATGTGTGTATCTGAATGAACTCTGGATTAAGTACAAGGAGGTTGGACTTGGACAAAGAATGAACTCTTGAGTTCTGCAGAACTGACCTTCTGGAGTCACTGCACTAGGCATTTGCTAGTGGAAAAAACAAAACCAGGAGCCAAAAACTGCTCAAGTCCCATCCTCTGGGAACTGCTGGAAGAAGAGGAAAAGCATATATTGTGCCCTTACTTAATATGAAAAGCATCTGTTTGGAAGTTTGTGCTATTTGCTAAGAAATAACCTTTTCTTCGTCTTCAGCTAAACAGATCTAAGAGCGGAACAAGATTTTTAAGAACCAACAGCCAAATTTGGTTCCTAATTCCCTGAAGAGGAACAAAGTAAACTTTTGAGCATTCTGTTATGATGCACCAGGTCTGTAAGAGTCCAAGTCCCTGGTCCTTATGGTTTTGTATTCTACGGCAGTTCCATTTTCAGAAGTAGGGAACAGCTAATTAGGACTCAACCTTTATTTTTCCCCCCTCCTTTTAAACCCTTTGAAGTGGTACAATTAGCATTGGAAACTTTTTAAATCAGCTCTGTATCTCACATCAAGTTCACTTAAGGACCACAGTCTATGCTTAAAATTCATGCTGCTGAACCCTTTTCTCTCCCAACTCTTTTCAGAGACAAAGGCAAACCTTGGTAGGCCTCAGAAGAGGAAACGTAACTTGGGCAAGTGTGTTCTTGACTAAGTTGTCAACGAAGTGAATGTATTTTCCTGATGTTAATGCACAGCTTATTCTACTGATACAGTGCTTTATTCACTTATTATGGAATTTCAAATATTGTCAAGCTATCCTGTTCAAACAGATACCTGTTGTTGCAGTAATAGATAGCAAATTAAAGTCTGTCAAGAAAACAAACCAAGGCTGCTCTGGGCTCCAAAAACCACTCTGGCAAGTTCCACAAACCACAAAGGCCAGGTGTGACTTCTTGACATTTTTCAAATTTACTCTAAGGGAAAGAAACAAAAACCCCATTGTGCTAAGCCTGAAAGTCACATGCTCTATTCAAATACACAATGCAAGCAATGCTCAAAGACTCCGTGTCAAATACTCTCTTGTAATTGCTGCCTTCTGTGTAAAAGGAGGCAATGTCAACTAGCTAGCTATAGCTGCACCAAGCATCGCTGACTCAAGCTCAGACAAGTTCCTAAAACGACAAGAGAGCTGTTCAGCATCTTCTCACAGGAGAACTAACAAGTGCCAGGGCTCAGAACAAGCGGGAGGAGTTCCCGAAAACAATGCAGAGAAGGCATACATTGAGTCCCACGGCAGAGTGGGTTAAGTCTACAGAACTGCACAGAAAAAGAAGCCTGAATGCATTCATGGAAGAAACCCATGCACAGCCATTACATGTAAGAGCACATCTTTGCATTCAGAACGCCCAAGTCAGAAGGTGATCCCCAACAATACTCTTCCAGCCTTCCCTGTCACTATATGCCCTGTTTTCCTCTCTAATAATCTATGAACAGCCCTTGTTAGACAGAAACAGCTCAGAAGTTCTGGTCTGACTCCATATGGTCCCAACCTCATCCAGCTTACCTTCACAACTCCTGTGCTAAAGCTATACCAGGACAGCAGTATTGAACACCCTTGTTTCCAGTGGTTTTCAAAGGTTACTGAACCTGCGGAACTGAAACGGCAGACAATTTGAATTTCACGCTGCCAAGGCTGTTTTTCAGTTTTGCTTCTATTTTTCTCCCCCGTCCATCAGCACTAAGCACCTCCTTAGGAGGTTACACCTCAGATGAGAGCCAGAGGTCAATGAACTTGCCCACACCAGAGGCTTAAGCAAGATTTCCTCCTCTTGTGCATATACTCTCCTTGAACCGTTTACATTTGAGATATGACCAAGTTACAGATCTTCGGGCATCACATGGAAAAAATCCTCCTAAAAAGTACTCAAAATAGGTTCCTAAAAATCACACTGCAAATAATATTCAGACACAGACACTTCCGTTCTGACAATAGTAGATAATGAAAAAAATAGTTACGCTGAAGCCAGAAAGTGTACATTAACTAAACTGCACAGAAGCAACAAAAAGCTGCCTTAAAGGCAGTTGTTTCTTGTGCTAGGGATACAGCACCATACAATACTGACAATGTGCAGCCCAGAAACCTACAAATTTAATTTTTGTATCAAGCTATAACTCACCCTTCCACAACCCTCAACTTCTGTAAACGTGGAGAGGAAAAAAGCAACAGCTGAGCTCGTAATGCCATTTACGGTGCTGATAAAGAGTCGTGTGGGCACACAGGACCCAGAACATGTCTGCAGAAAGCTTTCTCAAATCATGAGTGAAGGGTAGGAGCCCTATAAGCATACGCTTTAGGAGATTTTAATTCTGACCTTTGGCTGCTGGCAGTTACATTTGCTTAACTTCAGATTAGCAAACAACAATTATAAACCACCTTTGTACACCATCCACCTTTTACTTGCCCTTTACCTGGCAAAAGATAACTCTTTAAACACAACCAAACGACTCATGCCAGCCAAACAGTTTACCAAGATAGAGAAGTGAGATTCGCTATTGATTTATTCCCCTGAATTTATACAAGCTGTAGTAAGTCAGGTTTGTATTGTTAAAGCTGTACAAAAGCAACTCTAATAGTTGGGTGCCAAACTGGTGTAAAAATGAAATTAAAAAAGCTTAAAAGTTATTTTTTAAAATTGTACTTCACCATTTCTTCCTCACTGCTTTCTGCACAAGAGCACACCCTAAGTACAACTGCAGTATTGCTAACAACAGGCTCAGTCAAAATCTGTCACTGGAAACCAATTTGCCCTGGTCATATCCCATTCCCCGGCCTGCACAAGCCCTACTCTGTTTCAAGCTATTTCATTTGCAGTACAGCAAGTGTTAGCTTTTCTATCATCTGCAACATACCGAGAGTTACATCCATTATAGGAAAAAGAAAGAGCTATTACTTCCAAACCAGCTGTTCTTAGCAGCTGAAATATACCTGCTTCCTCTTTTGTTTTGGTCCATGCAAACGCTATTGTTTACATCTTATTAAATCTTTAAGAAAGAACAGATACAAACAGCTTAGTCTTGGAGAAAACGGGAGATCTAAATGAAAAATCTTGTTGTAAACAGTTTGTAGTTATTCTGGGTTAATAGAGTTAACAGCTGAACATACACGAAAATCAAAGTAATAGCTATATATCACAAGGAAAGACAATTTAAATTAAAGCAGTGTTAAAGGTAGTGCAGCCAAAAGCCTAACCAACCATACCAGAATTAACAAACAGAAATGCACAGAAGGGAACAACATGCTAATACTACTGAAGTCACCCAATCCACCCAGGTTTTCCAGGCTTTGCATTAGCCCCAGAACCCCACACTATTCAAATCAAGTTATCTTCTTTATGCTCTAATAAGAAAGAACTAGGAAGCTTTAGAATTTGTTTTTAATTGTATCTTATCTTGCACCTGTATCTCGTGTCAGGAGTAAGAAACACCACAGTACACCACAGTGTTCTTACCACTTCTGTAAAGAAACGCAGAGCTGCAGAAGTTACCAAGTTAGAAGAAGCATTCTCTACACAGCTCTGAACAAAGTAAAGTTACTGTTTTCCTACACCCTCATTCCCCTAACTCCAACACCTACTACATCATGATGCAGTCAGGAAGTTTCCCTGAAACCCAGAAAGCAAAATTTAAGATGGTGAAATAGAACAAACTATGCAGAGAGAATAATTACATTGCAGCTCCTGTTTCAGTGCTCACACAAGCCTTGAAGCAACAACCAACATTCTTTCCAAGAGCACAGAGCATTATTTTGGTGGCAATGCCATGACCTCTAGTTACCTACTTTGCATCCTCAAACTTCAGTGCTACTGTAGCTTACCTTTACTAGTAGTTACTCCTTTAATCTAACTGTCTGTGAAATCTGCTTGTTGCAAGCTCATTTTAAAAATAAGTTTTTCTTTCTGTGAAAATGGGAAGTCACCCCAGAGGTTCTTCTGACCAAATCAAAAAGAAAGGTGGCAGGTAATTCAGCAGTCGGAAAAGCTGTCAATATAAATCATGCATAAATAGATGCTGCACAACAGCTTCAGGATGACCTAAAAAGCATGCAGAGAATCGAGCAGTGGCTGTGCTTCACCTCCGAGCATCAGCTGCCAAAGGCACAGCTCCAGCACCTCTCCCACAACAGCGTAGTTTTGGCTAGAGCAAGCAGAAAAGAGTTCATCCAACAAATAGTTTAGCAGTGACTTATCAGAAGGCCAAAGACTCAGCTCACAAATGGACAGGAGTTGGAGCAGGCTCTTCACCTCCCACTTTTAATACTCTACACCTTCTACTTTTCAGTAACAGCATTAAGAATGCAACACTTGGCCAAAGCCTCTTCACTCCACTGGCTGAGAGCAAGATTTTTGGAGGTTCTCCCTACTTCCAACCCTGCTCAAGGTATCCAGTCCCTATCTGTTTTGAAAGGCAGAGATGCCTACTTACAAGCCAACAGAACCTAACTGTATTAGACCGTACACAAGCCCCATGAATGAAGAAATTTCGTAGCAGCTCTTGGGACTTCTTTTCAACAAGATCTTCCTTCTGCCTCCGCAATGTGCAGGGAGCTCCACAGACTGAGAATTAGGTTGCAAAAGTTCCAGGTGCTTCAGAAGTGATTGTTTTATTTAGCAAAAAAAAAAAAAAATTAGTTAAGTTGTAAGTTCTATTATTTTTTTAAGTAATATTACAAGCATGAAAATATTTAAAGAGAAGTGTCTGCTCTGAAATCACACCCTCCTTTGCCAGCCGCTCATACATGCCCAGCTGAAAGGTCCATCTGCAGCCTGAACTCCTGAAAGCATTCCCAAGCACCCACAAATAAGAATTATCCTTTCAAAGCAGGTCCATACATAGCTGAGAAAGCCTAACTCACTGCATTTGAAACAAGCATCCAACTATACTATCCGCATAAATTCTGGGAAAGGTCAGTGATTTAGATGACTCAGAAACAGCCTTCAAAAACTTACTACTCCTAAGAACAGTTATGGTGTGTTTACCCAGGGCAGGCCTGCAGTAATAGCACACTAACATCAACACACATGCTCAAATGTGACTGCAATGAAAGGGTTTGATTCTTATTTTTACCCCAGACAAGCAACTGCTATGACACTTCCCACCACCCTGCTCTACCACTGCAACAACATAAGCATTCCTGATAACTTAATGCATCCCAAATATCACCTCCAGTGTACCATTCTACCATTTCCCCAAAGACCATGAGAGAAAAGCAGGAGCACTACTATCTGGGATCCAGCACACGTTTTATAGCAAAAAGAGGCTTGTGGTGATCTACCGGTAACTGGTTCAGTAGCTTATTTTGTCACGAAGAAGCTCTAGCAAGCTGCATTTTCCAGAGGAGGGGCACATCAACACTGACAATGATCGTAGGACTTGGTTTGCTTGGAGTGGTTGAAAATAACTTTCTGTTAAGTTGCAGAACTCAAATGATCCATCAAGAAACGTACATAATGCTACATTAAATAGCTTCAGGAAAAGGCTCCTTTATCTCCACATGGCAGTTTTCTCTTTCTTCCTCATCTCTTCCCCACCAAGCTCTCCCACACAAGCCTGCTGTATCAGAAGACTGGACACGTTAATTTGAACAACATTTTCCAACACCAAAAAAGAGCTTTGTGTATTTTACACGCTTTGTAAACATCAGAAAAACACTATTTCTTTCCTGATTTTTTTTTCATGTAACAGCAAGATCCACACTTCTGTCTTACTCAGAATTTGGTATGTTTAAGATTTAAAAAAATAACAATAACAGGGCATGGGTTCAATTTCTCTTTTCCTGCTTCCTTTATTTGCATGGTCATTAAAACTCCAGATGTCTTCTGCTCAAGACAGGCCTGAGTTTCTAAGTCTATTCTTTACGACTTCCACACTTAATATTTCTAGAGCAATCAGTTGATCAGTACTTCAGCATTTGGTTACAAGCTCTGAGCCCTAGTTTGGAGCACAGGTTTCAGGAGTTTGAGTCTGACAACATCTCTGTAGCCTAACAACAAACTAGTTGAAATTGTTTCTGCAGTAGCCTGAAGTCTGTGGAGTTCAACTTGGAACCTGACTCAGTGCATTCTGCTTACGAGAGGCAACTGAAAAGCCATTTGAATTGCAGATGCAATTACGACAATACATGGAAATTGGTCATTGACTGCACATGTATTTGGGACACGGTGGACTCAAATGAACCAGAGCCAAGTGAGAGCAGGACAGCTTCATAGCTCCAGGAAGCACATTACGCTCATGAAAACTGCTGTGGCCACAGTAAAGAGGAGCTGTAACAAACCAAGAGCAAAGCAAGCTATCACATGAGGAAACACCAAATAAAATCTCAGTGAATGGCCACTTTTCAAACAGTACGGCATTCTTTTCAAGGGGAGAGAGAGTGTAATTGCACAATACAAAAAGATCATAATCCTATCACCTAAATCACAAGTCACATTTGATTTGAGGAACCTCTTAAAGGTTAAATGTGGCATCATTTGGTTCCTGGTGGTTTCATCACCTAGTCAACTTCCTATTCACACTGTTCAGTCAGCTCCTCTGGTTGCTGTACAAGCAGAGGTTTCTCCCCTCGATGACAAAAACACCCACATCCTACAAAGCTACTAAATTTATACAGGACGTTCACTTCTCTGCACTGAAAAGTGGTCATAAATGGGTGTGTTAAGCGGGTTAGCCACTGTTTCATGGGAATACAGATGAACTAACAAGCATTCCTTTACCAGAATAGCACATTTAAGTACCACTAAAATGGGAATGAACCAAAGATTTCCATGACTTCCTTAAGGAACGAATGTATGCACTATGTATGGGAACTGCAGAGTTTAGAGATCTTCTCTGGCTAGGCTAAGTTTCAGGTGAAAAATATGTGCCAGGTTTTCCCATTACATCTACGGCTTGCCAGCACCACTAGTTTAGCATGAAATATCACCGCACAAATAACCATTACATCCTAGTAAGACCTTCCGGGAACCACTGCTAATGCACATGCTTCAGAGACTCTTAAACTTTGATGCAAGACAAAAAGGGCCATATTAAAAATACATATGAAAAAAAAAAGTTACTAAGGCAGCAAAGAAATTCAAAGGAGCAGAGACTGCATCATGTTAGAGTGGCTGAGTAGATTAGCAAGTGCTAGAAGAGTAGTTCTGCTACATTTGCAGAAATTACTGAAAAAGCAACACAGTTTGAGCTCGCGCCTTCAAGCTATCTTGACCAACTTCAAACAATTCTAACTGAAAAGAGAATCCAGCCACTTCAAGCAGTATCATTAAGTACTTCGCAGAACAGATGTTTCCTTTGTTGTGTTTCACCAAGTGACATGCCAAATTTGATTGTCTGAAATACCGTGCTTCATGACAGCGTGGCAATGCTGTGGTGAAAATACCTGCCACTTACAGTAATGATGCAAAATGCTGCTGAGAAAATGGGGATGGGAGGGGCACAACGGTTTTTTTTTCCCCTCCTCAGCTTTACAATGAAAAGTCAGTTACATTTTCTCAAGAAAGAGAGGCGTTGGTAAATACAGTACAAGCACTCACAAAGCTGTGTGAGCGGATGTACAGAATTCCTGTCAAAGCCCATCACCTGCTCTTCTGGCTGCTGCACCGGGAATTCAGTTCAAAGCAGGGGGGAGGAAAAAAAAAAAAGGGAAAAAAAAAAAAAAAAGCAAGAGCCTATTAGTCTTTCTAGACCTGATATATAGAGTCAATATAATTGGGAGTGTGAGAGATGTAAGTGGAAAGACTACAGCTTATTAAGCCTAAAAGCTGCAACTGAGTAAAAGTAGTAGCATGTCCCCAGCATGTGACATGAAAACTGTAAGTGTTTTAGCACAACCTCGAGAAGAGCAATAAGAAAGGTATTATCTTAACTGAGCAGACAGCAACTGGCTCAGCCAGATGTGCTACTAACCGCAAACTGTGGCAGAATATTCAGAATCTCACTGCCAAAATGTAAAGTTACTGGAAGTCACGTTAAACTGTTGCTTTAGTACCAAGCTTCCCTTCATTAGCCCAACACAAGGTGTTGGAAGTCACAGTCTGATTTTGCAACCTGCTTCACCTCTGGAAGAATACCAGACAAATTCATTCAGCCAGCAAGCACTAAGGAAAAATCTTACCATGGAAAAAAGTTTCCATTTTTTTGCCTGAAGATCCTATAGAGACAAGCAGAGACCATACAGCATATCCAGCATGCTTACAGGATAGGCTGCTTGAAAACATACAAGCATCCTAACGTTAAGAGATGGTAGATGGCAATAAAAACTATTAAATGAAGATTCTTAATATTTATTAGGCCAACTTACAACTTTTACTGATACTTGAGTCATTTCCTTCGATACAGCAAATACAATAGGATTAAAAAGAAAAGTACGAAACAATCTTATTTAGAAATGAGAACTGATTCAAGTACTTGAAAACAAACCAATGATATAGTACAGCCTTGTCCATCAACCAGGCATTCATGAAGACCTTATATTATCCAACATTAGCTTGTGCACAATGCTCAGACTGCTAGACAGCTTAATTATTGAGCATTCGACTTAATTCTCTACCTCCAATCAAAAATCTTCCCACAAGAATCTACTTCATTTTGCAAAGGCTGTATATTTAGAGCATAACGGGCTTCCTCCCCCCGTTTCTAAAAGAAAATAAAAAAAGGACTGCAATAAAACGTCGTAATAGTAGTGTTTAGTATTAACAAAAATACTAAGGCTGTATGCACTGTTCCTCAGGTTGGAGTTAGCACCTTGCTGAAGCATAAATATTTATCCAGTGCAAACAGCAGGAGCCCTGAGGAGACAGCAAGGCTTAGAGCACTGAAGTGCAGCAATTAGCATCCAGCACGGCTTCGGAGCAGGCTATGCTATTTTTAATTAAAGGTTAGCTTCAAAATAGAAAAAAAAGTAACAAAATGCTAATGGTATCTTAACTCTTACCTAGGAGAGCTGTCTGTAACAGCTCTCTAAGCTACCCCAAACACAGAAAGCTTCTGGCACTAAATTTAGAGTAAGAGCACTTATTCCAGTCAGGATGGAGAGCAAACACTCAGTGACTCGTGCACCAGCAGTAGGCGTGTTCAACCGTTCAGCCAGAACTGCTTTTACCTACATCTCTTTGTTGTGCTTTGTTTGCTACAGAGCATTTCTTATCATCGGGGGCTAGAGACAGAAGAATGCAAACATACATCTGTTTTGGAGAGATAGCCCGTTTCCAATCTTCCTCTCTGCAATCAGATGATATGCGACCGACTCTCCTACAACGCTGATTGTTTAAAAAGGAGTAAAAATGTTTTCATGCACGGTCTCATTTTTCATGCCACTCTCCATACACAAGAGTGATGATTACTGAGCACGGTCCAAATTCCACGTGCTTTATTGATTCCAAATCTAATAAATAACGCTCCCGATAACAACTGTTTATGGAGCGCACATTAAATTTGTGCACCATTGGGAATTTACAACCAGGCCTTATAAACCGAGCCTGAAATAACCCCGGCACCATCCTCCCATTTCTGCCAGCGGGATGACAAGGACGGGTCATGTCCCAAGCACTGCAGCGTTACGGGGGCTGCAAGCCACATTACGTTCATTCACTAGCTCCCCAGTTGTTACCAAAGCATGCGAGTTCACGCGGGGATGCGGCTAAAGAAGTCACCGTAAGTAAGGCGCCTGACGAGAGTAAGCCAGCGCTCTATTTTTATTCTGCTGGTCTCCAACCTGATCCTAATTAGGACAAAGGCTTCACAGCAGTTTCACCAGGAGGACTAAAACACTTAATATCCTGCATCAGTTTAGATGAGCAGTATGTTAAACGCTTGGCTCTTTCAGCTGGCTTTTAATATAAACCAGAAGGATTCAAGTTTGCAAGCTAGCGAAGTTCCAGCACCGATTTGACAGAACCCTAACCACTTACAGTCAGAGAAGATGCAGAAGCAAGACCCTCAGCCTCACAGAACTAAGAAATCATTTTAATGGCGTGCAGAGCTTGAGCGCCCTGGAAGGCGCTTTGCAGCCCTGGCATAATTAAAAAGCATTTTTCATACTTGAGTTCATTTTTTTCTTCAACTACACTGACCTGACACAGATTCCAGTCTTCATCCTGACACCACTTTGTTGCTGCCTTCCAAGATTATCTCAAGAAGCATTACAAATACATTAATCCAATTTAAGTTCCTAATTAACTGATGATAATAAAACAATGTTTTAATTCCAACACATCCTTCACTCTCAAATGTGCATTTAATACTCCCCACTTCAATTCTGGCAGCTGAAGGCAGCGAGTGGCCAAAAAGGCCACTCTTTCATAAAAGAAAGAAAATACAGATTTAAAGAAAAGATATGATGCCTACAATTTTACTTAGTGGGTTTGGGGGGGTTGTTTTTTTTTTTTGTGTGTGTGGTTGAGCTGTTGGGTTTTCTTTTAAATACTTCTATGATTAAAATGAACAGCATCAGCAAATCAAAAGCCATAGTTCTGTCAGACAGCAAACTATCAGATTCCAGTACAACAAGAACTTCCAAATCCATCCTACCATAACCAAACCAGCATGCTGAGCAGTAAGTTTTGAGCACTTTGTATTTTCATAACACCACAGAAGTCTAGGAGGTTACACACAGCCACTCCAGTGCTCAAGCTATTACGCATCAGTATTTGCACAGTCTTCAGTTTGGGAGGATTTGTGTGTGTGTTTGTTCACTGTGTATTTTTGTTGTTGTTTTTAAGCGTAGGAGATTTGGGCTCTTAGTTCTCCTAACCTAAGGAGACAGAGCATACACAGACAGCAAAGGTCATATCATCAGGCTTTCCATTTCCTACACAATGTGACAGATCTCCTGGTTAACTTCACGCTTATTACTCTGGCAGACCGACTGCTTGATGACTGTTAGTATCTTCAGTAACACACAAGTGCAGTGACTCGTGCATAATCCCCATCTATGCTAACAAAAGCACCTGCACAAATCCAACGGCAGACTTAAGCATAAGCTTGCACCCAATCTTGCATTTGCTAGACAGGAAGCGTGCCAGGATATGCAAAGAGGGCATTTACCTAAAGGAGGGCTTGGTAACGAACCTGGTGATCCAACTAATGGAGTTAAGTCTAAGCTGCTCCCATTGGAGGCTCTGCATGTCTGCAGAGCAGCCGGGTGATCTCTGTAAGAGTACAAGACCCACTGGGTTCAAATATTACCATCATTATCATAAACATTTAAGACTCATTCAAATGCCATTTGTAAGCCTCAAACACAGAAAGCACTCTGCAGGCTCTTAGTGCCAAAGGAAAACCTGGGAACTGTGACTTTTCTCTTACAGATCATGCAGATTTCTCAAACTTCCACAGAACCTGAAACAAAGTAGCGTCAAGTTGAGCCATAAAATGCATATCAATTTTCTGATCAAAATAGCCAGACAGTAGTCAACGTTTGAAAACTAATGATAGTAAGATAAATCTCCAGAACAAACAAGGTGGTTTTCACGTTGCACATGCTAAAAGAAGTCACAGATCAGAGATAACCTACCTACCCTAGGGTAGGATTTAACGAAGAGGCATTTCTTGATATGAACATGTTTCCTTGTGTGCAATAACATACCAAGAAATAGATTAATTCCGTGACTTACTGCTCGGCTTGATACAGTCATAACATTTGCATCAGTAAGTGGGCTCAGAGCGTAGGGCCAGCCCCATTGTGCTAAGGAAAATACAGATGACACATACCATTTACAGGGCCTAGCCTTGCAATATCTTTCGCACATTCTTGTTTGCAATACAAGTCTTTACAAATTAGAATCCAAGTGACTTAACCATCCAGCTATGCCTGTGAACATGTCTACCATGAACTTTCCCGAGTGAAAGGGAACCCTCCCATTCATGTAACTATCTCAGAAGCTCGAGATGATTCTGCCCATAAAAGCCTTCTTCCTTGTAAGAAGCATTCTGAGTAAACTTAACTTGTCCCCTAAAACAGCTCAACACTGAAAGGAAGTGAAATGCTAAAATTAATAAATCATCCGCAGCATCACGAACTTCCTCAAAATTGTCACCCCTCTGTTAAAAGGCCTGTTAAAAGCACCCTGTCTCACACAAAGGTTAGCACAGGGAAGAAGAAGCCGAGCTTTGCATTTCAAAAGTAGTATTTTTATGTTGTCTCCTTACTCTGGAGGAAATAAACGTATCCAAGCACAACGCCAGATGGATTCAGCTCAACTTTAAAGTTCGTTACTATTAGCTCAAGTATTTCACTGATGAAAGTGAAATAGGCTGGAAGTTAATTTCACCAAGTTTTCCAAGGCTACTGACTTTTCACAACTCAGAAAGAACTTGTTGGAAGGTGGAGATGACAACAAAAGCACGGCACTGTCACAGAGGAAGGCATGCTGTGAAAGGCACAAGCTTCTGAAAAGATGCTTTGTAGCATCCAGAGGCAAAAAAAAAACCTGCAGAAAAGCCTTTTAAACGCAGTGACAACCAACCCTCAGCGTCGCTCTACACTTTGCCACCTAAAACTGCTCCTTCGCGGTGTCTTGTGCTCCAGTCGCTTTTCAGATAACACTACGCACGAAGCCTGAGCGTGCAGCTGACACAACTCCTTAGCGGCGATCACCAGCAGCTAATATTTGATCCCTCTACGGTCGTGGCGTGTGGCGGCAGCCGGTGCCAGCAGCGAGCAGAGATGGAGCGGCGGTGCTGGACCCGCACTCCTCGGGTACCCGAACCTCGTCCTCGGGGACACCCAACTGTCCTGACAGAGCTGGGCTTCGGCTGCAAGAGAAACCAGGCGGGCAGCCCCTGGCACCACGGGAACCAGCCCCGGGCGTTATTTCTGCCACGGGTATTGCCTCGGGGAGACGGCTCGGGGCAAATCGGCACGATTTGGGGCGGGATGAGGCGATTTGGGGCGGGATGGGGCGATTTGGGGCGGGATGAGGCGGTTTGGGGCGCGATTTTGGGGCGCTCTGGGCTCGATAGCGAAAGCTCCCCCGGCACTGCCTCCCCGCAGCACTTCCTCCTCACGCCGCCCGGCCGCCAACTCTCGCCGCTTACAACTGTTGCTGCCACTTCTCGGAACCCCTGCCCGCCCCGCGCCGCGGAATAAATAAATAAATAAATAAATTAATTAAATAAAACGGTAAAATATGAAAAATAAAAAGAAGGCGGAGAGGGGACGGGCGGCACGCCTCGGCACCGCTGCCGCTGCCCGCCCGGGGGGCAGCTCTTTGTCTGCCCGCCGCCGCCTCCCTCAGCCCTCGGGGCACGGATTGGGCACGGGGGGGACCGGAGCCGGAGGGGCGCTGCCCAGCCCTGCCCTGCCCTGCCCTGCCCTGCCCTGCCCTGCCCGCCCCGGCGGGTACCGGCACGGAGCGGCTGCCCCCGGGCCGTGCGGGGCTCCCCGCAGCCGTTGGCCGCCCACCGGCCGCCGCCGTCCCGCGCGGCCCCGCCGAGTTCCCTCAGCGGCCGCGCGCCCCCGCTCAGCGCCGCGCTCGCTCCGCCGCTCACTCACCCCGCCCGCCCCGCGGCGCCTCCGCTGCTCACGGACGCGCTCGCCCGCGGGGAGCGACGGCGGGAGGGAGGCGGCGGGCTGGCACCGCCCGAGCGGCCGCTGACTGACGGCGGCGCCGGCCAATGGGCGTGCGAAGCGCGGTCACGCTAGCCAATGGGATCCTCTCCTCGCCGCCGGGGGGCGGGGCCGTCCCGCGGGCAGGGCGGGCGGCGCCGCGGGGCTCTGAGGGAGCCCCGGGGGGGGCGGGCGGCGCCCGGGGGGTCCCGCAGCCGCCTCAGGGCTGGAGGTGGCGCCTCCCGTTATGAGCAGTGTCCTGTCCCTGCCTTTTGGGCTCGGTCCTGCTCGGGCTGCTCCGGAGAATTGCCTTGGAATAAAACGGAGCGAGCATAATTAGCCACTTTTTGTTTTAATGATAGTTCTAATTTCATTTATTTTTTTGTTTGCGACGCTTTCCTTGCAAGCGTGCCTCGGGGATTAACTTTTAATCCTCAGGAGCACATGCTCAGGGTAATCCGCGGGATCAATGCGGATTAAATTAATCAGTTATCTGCACCGGGGGCTGGCAGGGCCCGCAGTGGCGTCCCCTACACCCACTGCACCCATTGTGCCACGGGAGTCCCATTGTGCCAAGGGGTGTCCCATTGTGTGTCCTATTGTGCCAAGGGGGTCCCATTGTGCCAAGTGTGTCCCACAGTGCCAAGGGGTGTCCTATTGTATCTAGGGGGTCCCATTGTGCCAAGGGATGTCCTATTGTATGAAGGGGGTCCCACTATGCCAAGGGGTGTCTCATTGTGCCAAGGGGGTCACACTGTATCAAGAGGTGTCCCATTGTGCCAAGGGGTGTCCTAATGTGCCAAGGGGGTCCCATTGTGCCAAGGGGGTCCCATTGTATCAAGGGTGTCCCACTGTGCCAAGGGGTGTTCCCCTGCATCCACTGCTCCAGGGTCCAGCTCCCCCACGCCTTGCCCCACAGCTCCCCTTTCTATAGGATCTCCGTTCCCACACCAGTTGGTTACATGGAGCTTGGAGCCCAAGGAGCTGGCAGGTTCAACGCCTTCACTCAAAATCTATCCTTTTTGAGTTCATACTTCGGTGTCTTTCTGCTTAAGCTGTCTCTTGACCTGTACCATCGTACCACTCATTTCCACAGGTGTCCAGTGTGTTATTCACATTCGGTGACAACGAAACGTATGGATTATTTTCAAGGATCTTCAATAACACAAATAACACATGGAAATTGCTTTTAGAATGTAAATGTCTTTCTTACTAAGTCATTTCTCGTTATGTTACTCCCACTGTTTTATGGTCTAACTTGATTCTGGCATCAGTTTCTATGACACTGGATAAAATGGGTCTGTTTTCCTGAAAAAAGAGATGGTATTAGTTCCAACGAAGGTGTAAGGGTGTTCTGTTATTTTACTACGGTAAGACGAAGAGAGACAGTTAAATGACATAGTCTTAGGAACAACTAAACAGAACTTTATGAGTAAGATTTTCTGTCTTTTTTTTCACCTTAGAAAGAACATACATCTGAATCAGAGCCAGATTGCTTAATGCTCTTTTTTCCCCTTCTAATTACCAAGTAACAGAGAGTCTTTGCATTTCCATCACTTTTTGCCAACAGTGCGGGCATAAGCAGCTCCCATCAGAACGTTTCCCACCTGCTGGTTGTACCTTCTTCTGAGATCCTTTTGGTTTCTGGGACCACACAATTACCTGACTAGCCAAACCAATTCAGTCTGAAGATAACCAAGTGAAAAAAGACCATTTAAAAACCATATTCTGTTCCCTGACCTGGTTTTGTGCTCAGTCCTGTAGATCTGGGAGCAGCATGGAATACAGAACAAACCATGGGAGTAAAAATGCAGCAGTGCAAGAGGAGTTTAAAAACAAATTTGTCAGCCTGTATGCTCAGACCTATCATGTATACAGCATCAGGAAGGAGTGCAGGTGCTGATGTGAATGCTGTATCCCAGAGCTGCTGTGGGTTGTGACATAAAGGACATGTTAGGTGACCCTGCTAGTTGCAAAGAGAGGCAGTGAGATCATACTGTCATTAGTTATTAATGTTACTGTTGTTGATGCATTATGACTCTAACAATTAGTAAAAGTAATGAATCATGCAGAAATGAAAAGCACACAAATACTTCACATGAGATACATTGACAGTTCTGCAACTTCAGGTCACATTATTGAAAGAGAATAATTTACCTGGTATTACTTTCTCATTTTGCTTGAATTATTTTAGTGCTTTAGGTACTCCTAGGACATTAGTCTTAAATACCCTAAATGCCCAAATCTGTTTGCAGTGCATCCTTTCACTAAGGGCTGACATTTCCATGCACAGAGGTACGCCGCATTTATTACCTTTTAATCTTACATTTATGGCATTTTTTTTTCCCACTAGAAATCCATTCCAAGTTGCCCTCTAAGAGGAGAGCCACAAAGAATCAAGACCTGGGTTGCACTTCCCCAGCAGCCAAGGCTGCTCAGTGTTGTTTCAGAAACAGCTTTTCCAGGAAGCAGTTTCCCTTAGTTTTCACAAAGTATTCTTGTTGCTCGGGAAAATAATTTGGAACCAACAGCTTCTGCCCGTTCGACTATTTTTGATCTGCATTTTTCATTGTAAGTTCTTATATTTGGATTGCAAACTATAATGGGGTTGTTAGCCTCTTCAAAAATAGAAATCCTTGATAAATAAATACTTAACAACTGTAATCTCGGTCATATGACCGCATTCTTAAAGCTCAATTCAACGCACAGTCCATTTTTAAAAAAAACAGTGCATCTGGACATTGGGAAAAAATAGCAGTTATTTCCAGTCATCTGATCCGATACCAAATCCACAGCCTGCAAGACACCGAGAAAGGCACTGTTTAGGGAGGCAGAAGTTGTGTCACTCCTCTGTCCCAGCCCCAGCCTAGGCCATGCAAGCCGTGACTGTGGCCGCAGGCTGGTAACACCTCATGGAGCAGCCCTTCTGTGTCAGGCAGGATGGAATAACGCTCACTTCAGATTTAAGAGCAGTCCTGTCTTGATTGGAAATTCAGCTAACATTGCCAACAACACCCAGAACTCGCTCTGCCCTTCACAGAGCCTTTGATAGTGCCTCTGATTTGGACCATGAGCAAGCACCAAGTCGTTCTTCTAATCAGCAGAGTTGTAAGGGCTTCGAACCAAATGCAAGGGTCCCCGGAGGCTACTGCTCTGACATCCTCCTTGAAAGCAGTTTCAAGGAAAATAATGCTGGCCTAAGAACAAAAAACGGATATTCTGAAATTTCCTTCCAAACGAAAATGAAAAGTCAACACTTTCTGCAAAACAAATTCTGCAGTTTTTATTTTGGGAAACAACTGGCAGAAATAAATATTTTGACAGCATCAGATGTTCAGTTTGCACTTATGGTTTTCCTCTTAATATTCTAGTTCCAACCACAAATAAAATATTTGGATAACTTTTTCTTAAAAACACAAACGAAACTGCTATGTTCCTACAAAAAGTTAAGTTTTATCAAAACCACATTTTGACAGAAAACTGCTGTGGCTGAAATCTCTTTACAAGATCTTTCAGGAAAGTGAAAAGTCACTAATGTCTGCTTGACTCAAACACTGAAGATCTCAGTCTCCATTTCTTTGTATTATCTCAAAACTAAGGAACAGTATTTACAACACTAGAAAATAAAATGTAATACATGTAGCTCCTCACTTTGCTTAAATTTTAAGGAGAGGCTACTACACAGATCCAGTAAGAGAAAAAAAAAAAAAAAAAAAAAAGATTTTTCTCACTGTACCACTAATATAAAGCGAAGTTTAACAAAAATACGGGAACTAAATCTTAATAAATTTAAATAATGAATAAACTGTTCTTACAGCAGGAGACCCAGGAAGCCCATTGCTTCTTCTTCCTCACTCTTCCCTGAGAACACATTGCACTGTGACTGTGACGAACACCAGCATCAAGCAGAGGTTAAAAGCACGCACGTAGGTTTGTAGTGCAGCAATTACCAGGATTAATTGCTGGAGGGGACAGACATAAACCTTGCCTCAGAGCCCACACAGCCTGGAGTCCTAGAAACCAGCACTCAATAAAAGGGAGGGGAAGAGGAGAAATGCGTGGAGGTTGCTCTCACAAGACATAAAAGCAACTACTCAGCATCGGGACAGAACCGCAAGCAGGGGAGGCTGTGCTGGGGAGCTGGAAGAAGGTGGCGGACACCCACCAGAGCACAAAGCCTCCTGCACATCCTCAGCACCACAGCCTCAGCACCACAGCCACCCCACAAGAGGGTGGGGTTGGGCTCGGCACTAGTGGCTGGTGTTGCATTATTGCTGCCCCTCGGGTCGTGCTGGTGAGCTCTGCCTTTGAATCTCAAGGGCTGGAAGCCCAGGCACACACTTTGTTAATGGAACCTCTCCCTTCTGGTGTAACCCCATTAACCCCTAAACCAGGAGGTGAGCTCCTTCTGCCATCCTGGATAAGAGGCTTGATGTCCTGTGTTAGTAAGCCCTTAGTACGTATACAGCAGTGGGCTCCACACAGCACCAGTGGAAGCAGCCCTAAAAAGCAGCAGCAGTAGGTCCACGCAGCAACATCAGTTTGATCTGACCCAACCCGACCCCCACCACGATGCCATCCGCCTCCCAGCTGTACCTCTTCCAAGACACAAAACCCAGCGTTGGTCCAAAGACTCCACAATTCAACCTATTCCCCCTAGAAATACTAAGGCTCCAGCTGTATTACTAAGGCTCATAGCCCTGCGGGAGCATAACGCTTATTTTAAAGCAGATAGGGTAACATATCACAGGGCTAACTGCAGCGAGGGAGGCAGAAGGTGGGCGTTAGGAAGTCCTGCTCCAACCACACAGATAGCACTGCAGCTGGAGCAGGTCGTGGGAAGAAAACGTGGAATTACCAGCAGGTCAGTTTGTAAGAAGAGTTCAGGTGTACTGACCATGATTTAAGGCGGGTACAGAGAACTGAGTGATACCTCTTCGTGAGTTATCTTCTGATCTTTGGGGCTTTTATCAGCTGCACTTATTCTCTTCTCTCAAAGTAATGGGTTGCAGACTGAATATTTTAAGACTTAAGTGAAACTTGAAATACTAAATTACAGCTTTATAGAATGCTTTTAGAATAAGAATGAGAACACTGTTAGCGGGAATGTAAGCATTCTTAAACAGGACTATATGTGTACCAAAAAGTTACCTATTTGCAGCAAAATCCAAACCAGACATGAGGTAGTAGTTGTGTGTTGTCACCTTTGCTGACAGATTATAACCTACTTCACCTTCTGCTTTTATAGTTGGCATCTATATCTTTGCATCCCTCTCTCTTCATGTATTTTAATAGACACTTACGGGGCTTTTTTGATATTTCATTTGAGATGGTTTCACTTTGTCAAAACAATCAGACTAGGTGCCTGCTCTTGCTCCGTCAAGAGCATCAACTGTTTTGTTTTAACTAAATATTTTGTCTTCCTGCCAGCAGGGAGTCTTTCTACTTGGTCAAGGACAAGATTCCAGCCAATTTTTTTTTTAATGTGAACAATAAAAAAATCTTGCCAATATGGCTCACTTTCTCCCTAATGTAGGAGGTCACAAATTTGGTCTAATCATCTGGCCGTTTTCCCTAGAACTCACAATGTTGGTTGCAGAGACAGGCTTCAGTCTTAGATACTGTGCTAAGGAGGAGAAGCAGCCTCTCAAGCTAATCAGGCCATTAGTGCCCTGCTTTCTTGCTGTCTACTTTCTCAAAGCCTGATATTTTCAAGAAGATAAACTTATTATTCATAGGGCTATTATCTGGTGAAAAGAGAACATTCAAATTACGGACTCGTTATTTGATGTAGATGCACCCTGTTGATTTTTAGGAAGTCACATCTCAGCCCAGCAGCCTCCTTGCTTCACGTGGCTCAGCTTGTGCTCTGTTACCTGACAGCACCTCACCGGAGCATCCTTCTGTCGTGAAGAACATTGGTGTAGCACGGATCGAAATTAAAAAGGGACCACACACGTTAGGTACGTATCACATATCTGATCAAACCACTGGGACATCCAAGGGGAAAAAAGGTTTCTGTTTTGTGCAAGAACTTCATGATCTTAGGTATTATTCCCTGATAAAATCAGATCAGCATTTGACAATAGCTAAACATATTTCCAACCCATTTCTCTAACTCTGCCGCAGATCTGTGTGTTCCAGCCTGGCAGCCCTTGTGTGTGTCACTGCCAGGGACTGACTTGTCTCCTGCCTTTTCTGGGGGTTTGCTCTCTGTTTGACAGATTAAAATTACAGCCAGTTATGTTGTCAGGTCGTGGCTTTGTTCACCTCTAAATAACCATCGTAAGACACATCGCTCACTCAGACAGCCCCGAGTCTTAAAAGTGACCGGGTGCTGGCAGGTGGGGGGAGATTCGTTGTAGATAGAAACAAAGTAGGAGGATTTTGCTTTTCCTTCGGAGAAATCACTTCCAAGGAGGAACTGGGGGAAAAAATATAAGCAAATAAATAAATAAAGTATGACAGAAAGCCTGAGATGGCATTGAGCAGGGGACGCCAAATGAATAAAGCTCTGTAGCTGGGAAAAAGCAAGCAGCCAACAAACAGAACTGCACATGCACGTGTGCACGTATACATCTGTATTTGTGGCCACCCTCGGAGCGTATAAACCCTGCTGCCACGAACCACAGCCCAGTGACCCCACTGGTGACTACGTTTTAATAGCCACCATGCTTTTCAAAGCATCACAGAAACGCAATGCACTCCGTAAATGCTAACGCTGAGAGAGCTATCACATTTTGACAGAAAGGAAGCCGACTACAAGAAAGCTTTTTGCCTCCCTTGGCACAGGACCTCTCATCACAAGCATCCCCAGCGGTATTTCCCATTGTCGCAATGACATCTGCTGGAGGGGATGGGGTTGAGCACGGATTTCGCTGTCCAGGTGTTAACACTTCCAGCACCAGCAGGGCTGGTGCAAATCCTCGTCCTGAAAACTGGTGGAGGAGTGAAATGGGCAGAAAGCAACATGTCAGTGTTATTGCTCTATTTTACACTCCCTCAAGAGACGCGCGATAAAAAAGAATGAGAGGAAATGATTCAAACCTCATCTACTATGTGTAAATAAAAATGACCCAGCCAGATATTTTTAAACGATTAGCTGAAAAGGAAATGAACTTGTTAAACATCTCTTGAAAGATATAACGATCGCTAACTTTAGAAGAATACTTAGCTGTTGCACTCCAAAGATACGTAAGTCCAAAACAAAGGTTTGTTAAAATAAATGAGATATTAGAAATTGGTTATGTAAACCAGTATAAATTGAAAAGAAAATATATGCAACATTTTTACATTTGAGATGTTTAATTTTACTCACAATAAAAATACTGAATGTTTACATGAAAAAAAATAGTATATATTCTTGCTACATTTTCACTTGAGGAGTTCCCACTGTCTGCACAGGGCAAGGCAGACATCAAGTCCATCTACTGCTCCCTTCCCTTCCCTTCCCTTCCCTTCCCTTCCCTTCCCTTCCCTTCCCTTCCCTTCCCTTCCCTTCCCTTCCCTTCCCTTCCCTTCCCTTCCCTTCCCTTCCCTTCCCTTCCCTTCCCTTCCCTTCCCTTCCCTTCCCTTCCCTTCCCTTCCCTTCCCTTCCCTTCCCTTCCCATGGCCAGATTTTGCCATGAAGCCAAACAAAAATAGGCCTTTTCAAATAAATTTGCAGCCTAGCATAGCACAAACCCAGACTTCAAAAAAAAAAATAAATAAAATAAAAATAAAAAGAAGAGTCTTTAACAAAACAAGGTTTTTTGTCTCCTGGAGTCTCCTTTTCCTTGGAGTGTAGGAACAGAAACAATAACAGGGGCCTGCAGATGAGTGGGTGGTCTGAAATTTATGAATTCTTCAGAAAATTCACAATATACAAAGTCAGGAAATTTTTCCATAAGAAGGAAATTCACTGGGCTAACAGAGAGGGGTGAGGACAGAAGAATAACATGAAGTAATCATTGCAGTTGGTATCCTTGATGAGAGGAATGTGGTGGAAAGCAAGAGGAGAGGAAACAAGACCTCCAGGGCAGCCAAACGTGGGGCTTGGAGGGCAGGGCCCTAGGGTTTGAGCTTGGCAATAGGCAAAGGTACACTCAGGGACTCGTGTGCTGAGCAGCTGCTCCATGTAGGAACAGGTAGGAAGCCTGACATGCCCTCTGCCCAGCTTCCTGAGCACGCTTGTCCTGGATTTCAGGCTGCCTAGAAATCAGAAGAGCATTGGCAAAGCAATTTGGCAGCAGATGGCTGCTGCTAAAAGAAGACATCTACTGCCCAAGGTATTAGGGTTGGCAGGCCAGAAACATGCTGTCAGTGCTTGGCTGCTCGGGAGCGAGCTGAAGGGTGGGGGTCACACAGCTGAAAGGAGAGCACTGCTCCCCCGGTAGTGATGTACCCCTGCTAGAAAGGGAAAAATTAAATTAAAATTAAAAAAAAAAAAAAAAAAAAAAAAAAAAAAAAAAGATGTTTCAAAAGGTTTTTACAAAAGACTTGTTAAAAAACTCCACTTAACCAACAATTAAGTTAAATCACAATATTAGGGAAATCATGGATATGGCATAGGAAGAAGACACGAAAGGAAAGAAAATACTCAGAAAGTGTTTGTGAAATATGGGAAAGCAGCTTCTTAGCACTGCTGTGCTTGAAGAACGCCTCTCACCTCAGTCTGAGCAGGTTTCTTCCCACAGCCCAAGCCTCTGGCTATCACCTTTTCTTTTTGTGTGTGTGTGTTTGTGCTGAAATATGATGCTTCTGCCTTCAGCCAGGGCCCTGTCTGCACTTCCCAGACCATGAGTTATGAGTGCCCTCGTCCTTCACACTAACTATTTCTGTTTTCCCCAGAATCAATGACAGCAGAAATGAATGGCCAGCTTAAACTCAATTATCTTACACTTGCATATGAAAGCCATTAGATAAAGCGTATCTCTAAAACAGTGAAACTGTCCACACCACACGTACAATTGTCAGGCTTGCCATCCTCCTATCCAGCAGGACTGGATTTGTTTGAATTTCCTTTATGACCCCTCTCCCCTTGCCTCTGCCAGTTTGTCTCCACGGGGAGCTGCTGAGAGGTGATCTCCCCCTCCTGTGTCTTCTCAAAGGGTTTACAAGTGTTTCAGCTCTGTTTCATATTCAAGGTCTCAGACTGAAGTTTGTTTCTCCTTGGAGGCTGCGTGTCGTGCCCCTGAGTCTGCTGGCTTTGCCTGTTATCTTTTTGCTGTGAGCCTGGCTGGTCTTGTGCGGGCACCAACTGCACGGCCTGCGCCTTGTCTGCTCTTCCCTCAGCCTCAGGCTAGGCCGGAGAAGATGGGACACCCAGAACTCAGCCTGTACAGATCCTGTTGTCTCTCCCAGATGCATATCCTTCATTGGCTTGTTGCATCCCAGTGCTGAGTTTTATTACTTCTCCTCATTTTTGTCATTTACCTGCTGTAAACGTCCCAAACCACCGTCTTTCACACCGGTCAGATCACAGATCAGCCTGTGTCTGACTGTGGCTGCACAAAGACCACCAGGAGCACTGATTGCTCATCTTGACTATGCTCGTGTCAGCCTCAGAAGTCCGCCTTGGTAATCTGCAAATACCTCATTGTGTAACTTCAATGAAGATTAGGACTGAATATTCTTACGGTATCAGAATTTCTCATACAAACGTCAGTACAAAAATCTGTTTTGACCGAACTATAAGAAGTAATACACCTTTTTTTTTTTTCCCCACACACACATACCACAAAATATCCTGTTTACTTACCCACCATTTCAGCACTGACAACACAACCTCCTGGGGCGGACACAACTTAAGGGAGAACTGTTGTGCAACCCCCGTGCAGCTGCCCTGAGCAGTGAATGGGACCAGGACATCCTCGTCTGGGGCAGACACGGTCTATCAGAGGTAACTGCCTGCACCAAAGCTCACCCCACCTGCCCCACTGTGCTTCGGGCACAGCAGCATTGTTCTGGAGGCCGGTGCAGAAGCTGCAGGAGATAAATTTGCCCCCCCTTTCTCCATTTCCATGTTCAGTTTCCTTTCTTCTCGTGAGAACAGAAACAAAAATAAGCCTTTGCAATCATCGGTCGCTGTTTTGAGCCTGACCTTCTGCAGGGCTGGCTCTCTGCTTTGCTTAGATCTCTGTAGCTCAGGATCTATGCCAACAGATTTAATGTTTTTAGACACTTGGCAAGACCAAGCCAGAGGGGATGCATCTTGCAAGACTAAGACTCTTTGGAGCAGCCCTTGCAACACCATAACCGTGCTTCTTGCTGGCCACGTAGGGCCTGCAGCTCCCCAGTAGGTTTCGCAGTTCCTGCACTGCGGGACATCGTGTTTCTTGGTCCCTTGAGACACAAAGCCCTGTACAGGCTCATTTCTGTGATGGAGTCAGTGCAGCCAGCCTCTCACCTGCTGCAAGCATCACTTGTGTGGCAATGCAGTAACACTGCTGCTTGACAGGACACGCCAGGGCTGCACAGGGCAGGGAAGAACCCAACCATCTAAAGAAAGCCTCGGGAGGATTTCAGATAGGTTAAGTGAGCTGTTCCACTGACATTCATCCAGCATACCACCCCGAGCTGGACTTGTGGTTTTCCTAAGTGCTTACATCTCCGATCTGCAGCTGTTCACAACAGCATGAATCTGGCCTTGGAGCTGACGATCCTGTGGCTTGCAGGCAGGAGGGGGGCAGTGAGAAGCGTTGTTTATTTTGGATAAAAGTGGGTCGGGGGCTGTGTCACAGCCCCCTCGGTGCCTGGTGGAAACTGCCCTGTTATATCCATGCAGTGGTGTGTGTGTTTTGGGGGAGACACCAACACACTGCCACAGCCGACAGAGTGAGACACCACGGCGTAACAGGCACTGTCTGACCTTTACATATTCATAAAGGCTTTTATTAATTTGCTTGGATTCTAGATTATTTTCTAAAGCAGCAACAACACACGCTGCTGAAGGCAGCAGCTCTGTTCCCAGCATCCCAGCAACAGGCACTCAGTTAACACTGCCTGGGCTGGCATCCAGACAGACCCAGCGCTTCTCCCAAGCCCTACCTCGTGCCCCTATCTCTCTCTGTCACCTCCCCTGCCACCCCACCATGGGTTCCACTGTCTGTGTGCCAGGGATCCAAGGTCTAGCTCTGATGCAGCCCAGCTGCATAACCTTGGCTCAGGCTTCTGGGAGGATTGCAAGGCCGCGGCCAAGCGCCGTGAGGTCCAGGCAAAATAAGTGAAGGTAAAATTACAGAGGTGGGTGAAAACTCGGTGAAAGACTGGGTGAAAGACAGCAACCCCACAACTCTGATCTGCTCCAGAAAGCAGCAGAGGCCAGCCCACCCCATCCTGACTGGTGCTGCAAGGACTCTTTGCTGCAAGGACCCCCTTTTGAGGGGACATGAGCATGTGAGCTCTGGTAGCTTGTTAAATCCCAGCTATCTTGCATGTGTGTGAGCCAATAAATTGTTGCTTTATACTTTTAAGCTGTGTTTGTCCTGACTGCAGAGACTCTTTACATATGGCTAACTGTGCTGGAACCTAAGAGGATCAGTTACAGTCAACTGCAGAGCAGCTTCCCTTAATCATCATTAATCATTGTTTCTTTCAAAACCAGCTTCTTCCTACCCACAGAACAAATATTTAGTCAAATGAACATGACAAATACGTCAGCATCATTCCAAGATGGTTCCTCAAAGCTCGTTACTGCGAGCAGCCTCATTAGCACCGAGTCTCGCTGCTCCTTCAGCAGTCATTCGGAGTCCAGGCTGCTCCCAGGCCCTACAGATCTCCCTTCTCTGTGCCATAAAACATGTCCAAAGCATCAGCCCAGTGCGTGTCCGGGGAGAGAGGAGCTAGAGGGGCAAAGTATTTTATTTTATTTTCTTCAGCTTGATGCTGGAATGACTCATTTTTTTGTACAGTCTCTTCACTTGCCAACTAACCAGATTTCCTGAGCCTTTATTACTCACCAGAGCTCATGTGAATTCTCTTGGGAGTGGGTGAAGTTGGGCTTAGTGTTTATGCACGGCACATGCATGCTATCCCAGTGACAAAGAGAGCAATAGGACCAATTCTCCTAGGTAGGGTGGAACAGCAGCAACAGGAGAGCATTGCAGCCACACCACGGGCCTGCTGGCTGGGCGTATAGTTCCATACTCCCTGAATTTCATGCATCAGGCCATGCAAAATGATGTTGCTCCTCCCAAAATAAACCATACCACTCATTTATAATTTGTGAGGACTTCCATCACACCTGCAACAAGCAAGCTCTGACATATATTTAGCCCTTCTCAAAGCTTTTTCTCCTTGCATTACCTCTTGGAGTGGGAAAACTAGAAACCAGTGCAAAGGGGTTGAAAACCAAAGCCAGCACAAAGTCCATGTATGAATGGAAATTTGTGAAAATTTATTCTATAATAATATTTTCCTAATACAGAAATGGACACAGAAAAAAAAAAAAAAAAACAAAAACAAAAACAAAAACAAAAAAAAAAAAACAATCCACAGAAGTCTGTGCGTGCTACTATCTTGCTCACCATAATCCCTAGTGAGCTCTCCATCCACCTTGAAGTTCCACTAGTATCAACCCTCAGAAAGTATCTTTTACATCCAGGCATTCAAACAAGAAGTGTTTAACAAGGAATAAAAGTTTTACGAGTTTTAAATGATCACTGGCTCATGCTTCTTTTCTTAACATAACCCAGAACAAGCTATAACTGAGCTGGCATTTTAATCTCCGTGTGCTGTTATTCTAACTTTTAACATCAACAAGCCAACAGTAATGCTTACTGTCATAAAAAATCAAACAACAACAACAACAATAAAAAACAGATTGCTTCTAAGGCCATCGGGCAATTATGTAAGTATCACCATCATGTTTATAACTGGGTATTTCAGATGAACGTACATGACTTTGTTCCAAAGGAGGTGCCTCCACCGCACGTCTCTTGAGGATGACTCATGCATTGTTTTCTTGAAGGCATCCCATTACAGGCAGCATTTGGAAGGGAAAAATGTGATTTGTTTAAAAATATATATATAGAACTGCAATCATGTGGACCGGTGGGGTGTAGAGGCTGCGAGTTCCTCTGAATGATGAGAGAATCCAGCATCACCAGGAAGGCAGTTCTGCTATTTCCTAGTTTCTGCTACAAAAACAAAACAAAACAAAAACCATGTTAAAAGTGTGCCTCCGTAAGGGTTTTTCCCATGTGTTGGCAAGCCTGTCTTTTGTGTGTGTGTGTGTATTCAAAGAAGAAGCAATTTATTTATTGGCTTATTCAGGTAGAAGAGATTCAGGAATATCCCTTGTTCATTGTAGGCAAATCAGTAAAAGCTATGAATTGGAACTACTCATAGCAACTTTTTCTGTTGATGAGATCCAACATTTGGGAGCCTTCCTTGGTAGGTGTGATGGCAGCTATGCTCAGCTGTTAGAGCTGTGCTCCTTTTCTGTACCTCAGTTCAGCTGAGGGCAAAGCTCACAGAGACGACAGTAATTCAGATGGAATCTCTCCCTGGCTTCATTGTCCCTGCATTGTCCTGAATGTTCCTATTTCAAAAAGAGAAATTTAAACCTTTCAAATTCATGTTGAAAATATTCACATTCAAGAAGTTTGAATACAGACTTTTACTGGAAGGGCAGATAATATTTATTATTTGTCTGAAAACACATCTCTGAACTGCTGAAACCTTAGTTATGGAGAGACTGACACCCTCTGTAACACAAGAAGGCAGCGTTACTCATTGAGTTGGACTTTGCACAAACAGCTCCACTACTCCATGATCTTGTTTCCAGCTCTGAGGCTAATGTACTGTGAGCTTTAACAAGTTCAGCCACTGGAACACACACTGCCAACTTGTGGAGTGGATCTTCTAACACTGGAGCCATCCTCAACAGGAGATATCGAGCTGCAGCTAATCCTTTTCCTTCTGGGTTTCTCCCAGGAGAAGACTAGATCTGAGGAGGAGAAGACAGCATCTGGGGGCTCTGGTTGCTAGAACATACTGAAAGGCAGAAGGTGCTTGAGGGAGACAGGTGCTAACTATAGCATGTTGTCACTTTAAGGTTATGGGATCTACAACTCCCTGAACAGAATGCAGGTTTTAGTCTTCATCAGGTTTGTGCCCACTAACTTCAAGTATGGAAATCAAAAAAGCTACTTCTTTTTTCACACCTCATTCCCCTGTGAACTTCATTTTTTTTATCCTACAGTTACTATGACCTTGCTGCAAAATCTCCCTCAGCAGGGCTGCTTGCTCTTCTGACCCATGGACAAGGAAGTCCTGGGCGTCTGCAGGATCCAAGAGCACAGCAGGACGTGCAGGATCCGCTGTCCCAGCCCCTGGCCAGATCCCATGGGACAGCCTCGCAGGGCACCAGGACAGCAAAACCAACCCAAACACTGGTGTGCCGACACACGCTTGCCATGTTCTGCTGCTCTGTTGACACATTATTACAACCCACACTAGTACAGTTACTGATCTGGCTTGGAGACACATACAAATATTATTTTCTCCTCGAGGAAAGGGCAAAGAAGTGAATTGGGATAAAAGTATTGTAGGCAGCCTAAATATTTATCGTTCTCCAGAGTGGAAAAGCTAAACTGAAGGTCTGGAATTAGTGCCGAACATTAACAAAAAAGAAGAGATGCATTCAGAGTAGGGCAGATGTTAATGACTAAAGGGCTTTGTGCAGCGCATCCTGTGGCAGAATTAACCTCATCTCACTCACCGGCTGGGGTCAGCCAGACAGGGATCTGGAGTCCTCTGCTTTCCTTCTCGTATTGCTTATTTTATCTGTTCCCAAAAGGAGATTATTTTCAGAGTATTTACAAGCCTGTGTCACAAAGGCCTCCTTTGGCTGGCCCTGGTGATAAATCATCCCCCAACGAGCCAAGATAGAAGTGCTGACAGCGAGGAAGGACCGCCGCCTGCCACAAGGCACGCACCAACCTGGGCTGCCAGGACCACGCTGCCCTCGGTCACTCCCCCATCCTGTCCCAAACCTCACCACTGAGATCCAGATGCGTTGTGTTACAATGACAGTGTGATTAAATTGCATGAAATTCACCCAGAGAGGGCAGGGGGCATCTGCCTGCATCAAGTTTTGGGTACCCAAACTGCTCTCTACAGTGGGGACCCTAAAATTGGAGGCACAGATGCTTGAAACAGAGCAGATCCCATCCCAGCACAGTGACCAGCCATACTGGGGTCACCTCGGCTCACCCCGTCTCCCAGGGCAGCCCCACTCTGCCTGCTCCCTGAGGTGGGAGTGCCACTTTCATTTCCTGCTTGGGGTAACACGCAGCAAAACTTCAGCAGGTACGTGGTCTGCAAAGAGTCACTTCGTCAGCTGAGGCTTTGCTTATGAGTTATTTTGTGGTCTGGGGTTCTCAGGATAACCAAGCAGGACCGTAATCTTTAACGCAAAAAGGCAAATAAACTAACTTTCTTACATCATGTAAGAAATGATGTAAAATTTGCTTTCTTACAAGCAAATAAAGAACAAACACCTTTTAGCCTCTCTTTCCTCTGCCTTTAAAGCTCTGATGCATCAGGCACCTACCAGAAGAGAAAATTTGCAATAGCAGGGGCTGTTGTAAGCCACAGTTCACAGAAGTGCAAGTCTGCCCTCCATTAAACTGAAGGCACGAGTCTAAACCATGACGGGGGGAGGGAAAGGAAAAATTGAAACCAGCGCTGAGACAGCCTTAATTCAAGACAGTAAAACAACTCTCTGAGCCAAGAAAGCAGGAGGACCTCTAATAAACTGATTAGGAAGGAGTACCCTGGAAATAATTCAGACCTGAGAAAATCCTTCAGACAGAATTCCCCCCGTGCTCTGGCACAGCTCAGAAGGACTCACAAAAGGTGGCACAAGATGTCCTTGCACAGAAGAGGCTGCTGGCAGCCAGTAAGAGCATGCTCCGAAGAAGATCAGCGAGAGTTAAAAATGTACCAGTCAAAACCAGAATGCTGATTTCAGCAGAGTAAGCCGTCCCACTGCTCCGGAGAGAGCAAGGAAGTAAATGTTATTCGATCTCCTTAATGCATGCAGTAAGGTGTCCCAGCTAATGGGGTGATAAACCCACCTCATCCTTGAAGTTTATGCCCCTGTGAGTGTCAGTGCTGCGACTTGTCCTGGTCCCCCTTCTGCCGTAACACAGTTAAGGTTTTCACGTGCAGCTGTACTGCAAAAAAAGAACTCATCTGAGGTAAATGAAGAACAACCTGGAGGTTTTTGTTTTGTTTTGTTTTGTTTTGAAATATCTGGGATGGGTTAACATAAAAAGAATCAGAAACATTACAAAATTAGAAAGCTTTTTGCCACTTTGCTAGATAATACACCTGAGACCCACACGTGGTATGTTGCGGAGGCAAACCTGCTGATAATCCCTGGCTTAAAACCATCCCCCGTTAAGTGTCTGTTTTCATCTTTGATGTCATATTCCCATTCATCCAGTAGCATCTGATTGGAGTGCTTGTCATTTATTTTTTTGTTCTCTGGTGTGATGTGTTGGCTTGTATTTCTCTAACCAACAGAATATCAATTGATCACAAACTCAAGAGAGCTGGCTTTTAAAGCAGTGTGTGTTAAATATATAATTAGAGGATCATCTGGGCGATCTTTCTCTCTTGCCATAAGTGCCAGCCCTGCTTCAGCCCGCATACACTTAGCAAAGCCTGTTGCCATTCCCTAGAGCCACGGCTTTCTATTTGTCTCCACTGCTTCATCAGGACTGTCGGCTCTTCGCACAGCAGCACCCCTCAGGTCCATCCGTCATTCATGTCACATAAGCAGAAGAAACTTGACCTGCCACAAAAGCCAACCAAAGGCATTTGTATCTTTCACTACAGTGCTGCCAAAAATAGAACCATAATACCGCTAGGCATCACTGTAACATCAAAGCTTTGGGAGAGGATTGCCATGCTTTTGAAGGGAGGTGGCCTGGCACAGGACGGAAGGGCTTCTCTCCTAGTATCCTGATCTCCGAGGGATGAGAGCTCCCTTGGGATCCACCATTTCATGGTGAAATCAGCACTGCAAGTTGGCATGAGACATTCTCCATATCCAGCACAACTCCCTTCTTCCCCCTCACTTTCCTCATAAGACCCCCAACTCTCCTCATTCTCCCCACCTTCCCCAACATACCCACTTTTCCCACAAGAGGCAGAGGCTGTGCTGGTAGAGGAAGGGGAGGGTGAAAGTAGCATTTCTTCATCTGAACCGAGGAGTAGCATGGGGGGAAGGGTGAGTAGGCCCAGGCTCAAGATAACAAGACATAAAGCTAGAATGACAGCTCTATCTATATCATGGCAGTAGCTGCCATCATCACTCCAAATCATGGTGAAATAAGGTGTTATCACATACATTCAGATTCAGAACTTCTAGTCTTTTACTCCAGTCTTCTTTGCCTTCTTTACTTCTAGTCTTGCTTTGTGAATTGGAAAGAAAACAAGGCAAAAGTGAACAATCACCATTTATAAACAGTATATAAGAAATTATTAATGCTAGCATGACAAAAGGGAAATTAATCTGACCCCAATGTCAAAGCAGCAGAAGAGCATCCTGCTGCAAATATCCTGAGTTTGTCTCAGTCTAGCAAAGAGTTGAACACAACCAGTACTCAGTGCCCTTTTGAGTCTGTACCACAGAACCAGGCCCTCCTAATCTTCCAAATTTCAGCATAACACAGATATTACTTCAGCTTCTCAATGGAAACATTTCTACCACGCTGTGGATTAGAAATTATTGGATTAAGCAAACAATGCTCACAAAAACATTTCAGAGTATTCAGCTGTGCTGCACTAACCCCGTTAGCAGCATTAGTTCATCCCTCAAAATACAATTTGATATACTTTCAAAACCGCAATAGACATGATACTTTGTGCCAGAACAGTTATTTCCCTGTCAAACTCATAAATAAAATGCACTTTAGAGAAGAGTATAATCCCTTTCCGTTTTTAATTTTAACCTCAGTTTGTGAATCAGAAGATAAGACATCATTAAACTGTTAATGTTTGTAGAGTGATTTGAGTATAACAATGTGTTTAGATGAGACACGACGTATTATGATGCTTTCACTTGTATTAAATTCCCAATTTGTGTTACAAACTGCCCATTTCATTTAAATGATTTGAATTTAATTTCTCAGATTTCACGAGGAGCTGACTTCTACTTTTTCCAATTTCCATCTAAAAATTCTGAGTAAGAGATGCTGTCCTGAGATTACATGATTTTCTGCCATCACTCCAAGATTCTGGTGTCTTAGAAATCTAGGACATTAATATGTTTTTTTTTTTTCTCATCTTGACATGTTCTTCATTTGTAACTTTGTATATTTACACACAGCAGTGCATGTATAAACACAGGTATACCCACACATAAATGCTAGCTGGTTTTCATCAAAAAATAATATAGGATTTCACCTCAGCTAGGACACTTACTCATAAGACCATTTAAATTTAAGCTAAATGTAGAATTTTCTTTCTAATACAGCATCCAGGCTGCTCGTGGTGATGCAGCTGCCTTGATATCACGCTCTGCTCCCCACTCATCACCACTACTGGAACAGCCGGACCTCACCGCTCCCACATGCACCCTTCATCTGTGAATATCTCTCATATAGTAAAATTTGTAAAGCCAAGTGTGTCAGTGCATTTATTTCAATGAAATAGAGGAGGTTTAGGTTAGAAATTAGTAGACATTTCTTCTGAGAAAGAGTAGTAAGACATTGGGACGAGTTGCCCAGGGAGGTGGTGTCGTCACTGTCCCTGGGGGTGTTCAAGGAAAGGCTGGACGTGGTGCTTAGGGACATGGTTGAGCGGGTGACATTGGTGGTAGGGAGATGGATGGACCAGATGATCTTGGAGGTCTTTTCCAGCCTTTTTGAGTTCGTAATCCGATGATAAATGCATTACAACTCTCTCCTCAGCACACACAAGCCTGAGCCTTGCTGCCACCTTGTCAGAGCAAGGCAGAGGAACTTCAAAGCAGGAGCTGGTGTGGTCTCCATGCATGGGATGAAACCATTCACTCAACACTCACAAATGCACACAACTACCACCAGTCCCTAGAACAACACAGCTTCAAAACCCCTCAGGTGAGGAATTGAGCATAAACCTCTAAAAACAAGCCCTGACCTGGGCTCTTGGGCGAGAGGGATTCCCTGGAGGTGTTCAAGCCCAGGTTGGATGAGACCCTGGGTAACCTGATCTAGCGGGTGGCATTCCCGCCTTATGGCAGGGCAGTGGGAGAAGATCTGTGAGGTCCTTTCCAACCCGAGCCATTCTGTGATGCTATTTCCAAGGATGGGGCACCCACAGCTCCTCTGGGCAACCTGCTCCAGCGCCTCACCACCCCCAGAGCAAAGAATTTCCCCTAACATCCAATCTAAATCTCCCCTCTTTCAGTTTAAGCCCATCACCCCTCGTCCTATCCTTACACCCCGTGCCAAAGGCTCCCTCCCCAGCCTTCCCGGAGCCCCCTTCATGTCCTGGCCGTTCCCCTTCCCCACGCCCTCCCCAACCCTTTGTTAACCCCAGCCGGGGGCAGCGCCCCACCAAATGGCGCCCGCGCCTGCGCAGCCCCGCCTCGCTCCCTCAGCCCCAGGGCCGCCTCCTCCGCTCCGGCATCCCCCCCCGTCTGTCTGTCTGTGTGTCCGCCCGGCCGTTTGTCCGTCCGTCTGTCCGTTGGCTGCGGGGCGGTCTCCGAGGGCTCCCCGCGGAGCCGCATGCGGCCCGCGAGGGGTGGCGGCCCCCCGGTGCCGGCGGTGAGGGGCCATGGCCGCCGCCGGGGCGGAGAAGGGCGGCAAGAAGAAGACAGAGAAGAAGCTGGCGGCCCGCGAGGAGGCCAAGCTGCTGGCCGGCTTCATGGGCGTCATGAACTGCATGCGCAAGCAGGTAACGCGCGTTGAAAAACGCGTGAAACCCCCCAAATCTGCCCGTGCTGATTTGAGGAGCGGTGAGGGTTTTTCCTCTCCTTGAGAGCCCCGAACTTGTGGTGCGGGCGCGGGGTCTGCGCGGCTCCCTAAGCGTGAGGGGAACTTGCTGCTCGGCGGGTATTAACGTGCCCGCCTGTCTGGGCTGTGTCCTGAAAGGCGACATCCGATATCCTATGCATCTTTTATTAATAATGCTGTCAATTGCACTTGTGTGCATAAAGCTTTTTGCGTAGCTCAGCCCCTGTGTATGAAGAACTGAGTTGGCTTCGATGGAGGGTTTGTGGTGGCTTCAGGCAATGGGGCGCTAGGACTGACGTTGGCGCTCGGAGCCTATGACCTACTTCTTGTAGGGTTTCTTTCTGCTTTGAATCAGGTAAAACATGTTCCAGGGTGCGGCTGAGCCCAGTAACTCAGCTGGATGCCATCTGTCTCGTACCGCTGTCCTTGCTGGCAGGGGGACACCAGGTGCTGGTGCTCTTTGTGCTTGGGTAGAGGGAATCGAGCCCCCGGTGTGAGAAGGTGAAGCTGAAGTGCTGCTGTGACACCTGTGGGTACTTCTGGATGTCTTGAAATTTGGGGTGCCAGTGGGGATGCGACCCTGGATTTTGACATCTTTTATTGTGCCAGAGTTTCCCAAAAACTTCAACTCAGACCTCAGGTGGTGGCTTTGCACGTCTGTCCACCCTTCTAGAAACTTGTGTGTAGCTCATGACTCTCCTGCTTCTTCTGGTTGTTTGTGGGAGGAGCAGCCAGAGGAAGGCATACTGGATCGGCTGGTTTATTATGCTGTGGTTCAATAGGACCTGCAGGAAGCTCTCCTATGTGTTTTGAGAACTTTTTAACAGGATTGTGCTGTGCTTATAAAACCTCAGTAAGCTGTGTGTGAAAACTTGCCTGTGGTGGTTATAGCAACCTGCGTGCAGAACGCCACCAATCTGACTGCGTTGGTTTAATGATATAGGAAAATGGTCTGGGTGGAAGGTACGGCTAATTCTTAAGAAGCTAGTTTTTGTGTGAGATGGGATCTGGAAGCAGCTGCTACGTTTATGGGATTTTAGAGCAAACTGTGAACACATCTGCGCTTAGTTCTGGTGAGATGTTGGGAGCATGGAGAAGTTGTTGCTCGTCTCCAGAATGAGGTGACCCATATCTTTGTGAATGTCACTGAGCTATTTGACAGCACACGCATAAGTCCTCTGTTGCCACTTTGTAGCTGAGTGGAGATGTGCCAAGAGGGAAGCTATTGAGAATGAAGTTGGGGTAGGTTTGCAAGGTGTCGCTGAGCTCCCAAAGCTCGGCAATGCCAGCTGATGCCTGGGTGTGTCCTCTGGTTGACGAAATGCTGGTCTTGCATTGAATCCTTGGAGCTGTGGAGTGATGCAAGTGGGCCCTTTTGGAACGAAGTTCTTGCTGGGAATTTCTGTACGGTGTTTGAAACGGAGCAGTCACACCCAGGCACATCACAGAGGGAGAAAGGAAAGCGATGATCCGTTCTGGCTGACAAATATTTCTTCCCACGCCCAGAGAGGCTTTAGGATATCTGAGATGCTTCAAATGCTGAGCTGAGGCAGTAAACATGTGGACACTAAGCATACCTCACAAACACAGCACATAGGGCAAGCAGCATTGCAAGCCTTAGCACAGCTTGCCCCCAGAATTTTATGGTATCTTATAGTGCTAACGTGCAACACTTATTTTGAACCAGATGTGCTGGGAATTCCAGCTTTAAAAGATTTCCTTTGAAATTTTTCTCACATGGTCTTTTTTATTGATTCAGTCTTAAATGTTTTAAAGCCATGGGTGCACAAAGAAAGTTGGGTGTCATACACCCCTCCACTCTCTGATGAGTGTCCTCTAAGAAACTAAAAACCAGATTTATTTCACAAGGCTCCGTGTGGATTATCAGCCTGAGTTGAACCCTGGGTAACAGTCTATGTGTGGAGAAAATTCTAACACTGTTCTAATCAAGTGTATTTCCTTCCTACAGTAGAAGTGCTGCTTTCTGGGGTTAGCATTGGGATGGGTGTAGGTAGGTGTTACCCAAAATAGTCTCATGAACTTAACATAGTAACAGAAAGTGCTGAGAAGCTAACTTCCTAAAAACAGTTTTTCTTAATAAGAGAATGTTATAATTAACTGCAGTATGGCGTGCCCTCATTTCAGTCCGTGTGTTCTTAGCAAGGATACCACGTTAAAATCTATTCAAATAACATATTTTTACCCTCACCCCTTACTCTTGTCTCCTGACAACTTTTAAGTTCTGTCACTTTGTCCTTCTAGTTTCTCTCCTACATGAACTGTCACGCGCTGTTTATATGCAATGAGCAAACAATGAGAAATAAAAGTGTATTTTGTCTGAAAGTTAGTTGCTGATGGGGTGTGAGCATTCAAACTCTTTAATATAAGTGGTGTTTTTGGGATATGCTTCATTTAACATATCCAGCTGAATGTTTTGAATTTGTTCATCACTTTCACTCTGGGCAGCATGGTGGGATTCTACGGGTATTGGGATCCTCTGAGTTATTTATGAAAATTGACAGCTGGGTAGGTAAGAGAGCCCCTGATGGATGAAAAGGCTGCAGTGTCAATGTGGTCCCCGCTAGATTCTGTAGAGACTGTTATAGGAGGTTGATGTAAATGTCACAGGAAAAGCTTTAGAGTTCATATTTTATCAGTGACCAGCTTTAAGGTACAAGTTCATGGGGAAAACTGAGCTTTTTTTCTTCAACCTGGCCAAAGGTTTGACTTGGTTGCCTTTCAGAAAATATTTTTGTTACATGATACTCTTTTGAGTTATGCAGATTAAGGACACCGGTGAATTTCCATAAGCTGCTGTTAGAGAAATATTTTTGAAAGTGTTTCAAAAAATGCTCATCTTTTTCTGTTTGTCTTTTTCCTTTGATTCAGAGAACTCTATGTGATGTCATTCTTATGGTTCAGGAAAGAAAGATCCCAGCTCACCGTGTTGTGCTCGCTTCAGCAAGTCACTTTTTTAACTTGATGTTCACTAGTAAGTCTTCAAAATCGTTTGATTTTATGCTTTCATGGTAATATGCTGTTAGATACGTGGCTGACAAGCTGTTTATTTTATGAAAGTGATAAATTTCAGAGATAAGTGTGAGTGAAGATTTCAGTTTGTATCCTTCCATTCGTCTCTGTTAACCATTCCCCTCGTTTTCACTTTCTCTCCTTTGATCAAGTCAAGTGTTACTTTGTATGAAAGCCCAGCTGGAGCCCACACACTGTCTTGCAGTTGCTTTCCCTCCCTTAACCTGAAAACTGGGAGTTGCTACTCCTGTGGCACAAAGGATTCCTGCCCTGTTCCTTCCCACCATTAGGCACTGCCGCGTACAAAACAGGCTTCCAGGAACATAGGCGTTCTTGTGTTTGCACTAACTTTACAAAATCAGCCACGTAGTGTCTATGTTACAAATCATAGGTAAGGCATGCAAAAGTTAAATTGACTTCAGTGTGTGTTTTACAGCACAGTAAGTAGCAGTAAAACGTGTGTGCCTTCCAGTGGTTGGCCTGTAACCATCTGTGGGTGAACTTGCAATGCATGGGGAGCTCTGAGCTGGCTCTATTATCAGCATGAATATGGAGATAGCTTTTAGTAGTGCAGTCTGTGCTTCCAGTCTTTGGTAATGCTGGCTTGGCAGTCTGCACTGCAGTCAGCAGCATTTCTGACCCTTTCTATTTAATACACCTTACAGCATAATTGACACAACACAAGCACGTGTGCGCACGAGTTCTCTTGGTTGTCACTCTGCCTCCTTTCTTTCATGACTTGCATGAATAATCCCGGGACACACCAATCAACTGTGTGCAGTCTTAGCAAGTTCCCCTTTTGTCTGATCACTTTACATTTTGCAAACTGGAAAATACAATAACCAGAGTGGCTTATTGATGTAGTTTGTCTTTTAATCTATTTGCAGCAAATATGCTTGAATCCAAGTCCTTCGAAGTGGAGCTAAAAGATGCAGAACCTGACATTATTGAACAGCTTGTGGAGTTTGCTTATACTGCAAGGTAGTTTTGGTATTTTAAAATGACATTTCTGCTAGAAAGCCTGCCAATTGTAAATGGTAAAATGTTAAAATAATGCTTTCATGATTCATCAGTTTTATTACTATTATAATCCTTTACTCATTTGAAGTCTGATGTGACTAGACCTTCTATTCTCCTCCCCTTTTCCTTTTTATTTAATCAGTAGGAAGCTCCACAGACGAAAGAGGGTGGTAATTGTCTCCAGAAGGCAATTCAGAATGCTTCTGGCTTCAGTCTTGGAGTCAAATGATATTCCCCATTGTTCTGAAATCCAGGCCCCTGTTGATACCAGCAGGGGTTTCTCTTTATGCCCATAGTAGCTATCACAGATAACCATTTCTGGGAGCTGCACCTTCACCTCTGGTCGGGCCGGGTGGATAACAACTGTGTGAACAGCATTTCCCTTCTATCTCAGGCTGCCCCCATGCTTGGTTTTAAATAGCACTGCAGGCACTGCAGTGTTTATACAAAGCTCGCTCAAACAGCTAGGATTGTGAACAGCACTTTGCAACGAGCTCTTATGGCAGATGGATGGCAGGCCCTTCATCTTCGTGCTGATGGGATTAACTCTCCTTAAGAAGGCTTCTTCTGTTTTCTCAGAGGAGCCTTGTATGCTTCATCCGTGGTCAGACACAGTGTCAGCGCCCCAGCCATACTGTTGCCTCTGCTGGCACACAAACGCTTGCCTGTGGGCTCTGGACCTTTTCTTCAGGCACTCCCAAATAGTTGTTGTGCTCACACGCTTTAGACAGATCAACCAGAGCAGTGTCCACAATGAGTTTAGACAAAATTTGCTGATGTCTGTTAGGGAGTAGGTGGCTGTCAGGAAAAGGTTCTGTTCCTTTTCTGTTTCGTAAAAATGGTTCACCACACAAGTCAAAGTAATTAGCATGGTATTCCAGATGGCCTGTGTTAGAGGCTTAGCCTTTAAAATCCGGGACTGTTTGCCCTTCCTTAGCAAAGTACAGCAAACCAAAGCAATTTGGAAAGAGCATGAGGGGAGGCTGTGTCTTCTTTGCGTGTAAGAGAAGGACGCCAGGGGAAATAGCAGGGGAATAATTTTGCGATTATTTCAATTGGTGTAAGTTGGTGTTTTGGCTCCAACGAAGTAGGTATTGGTGCTAACTTTGCGTCTTCTGTTCCGCAGAATTTCTGTTAACAGCAATAACGTCCAGTCTTTACTAGATGCAGCAAACCAATATCAGATTGAACCTGTGAAAAAAATGTGTGTGGATTTCTTGAAAGAACAAGTCGATGCTTCAAATTGTCTTGGTAAGAGAAATGCAGGCTTTTTACTTTGTTTTTAACTTTGCTATTCTCAAAACGTAGATAGCATCATCTAAAAGACAGTAGCGCTTAGCTAAATCCAGATATGTGGAAAAATAATTTGGCTCAATCTAAACTGTTTTCCCTTGCCATAAACGAAGTGATCTGGCAGTTTTTGTTCAATACCAAGGTCCACTGACTTTGCTAGGTCTCATCCCAGTTTAGCAGCAGCCTGTAGCTTCTTGTTTGTTTGAGATCCTTACGTATTTAATAAGGTGGAGCTTTCAATTGTTGTTACTGTACTTGGAGGTGGAATTTGATGCTCGTAGTTCATACAAAATTAGCCTATCTTCTAAAAAATATGAAGAGGATAAGTTTAGGTTGCTCTATTTTTAATTGCTTCTTTTGAGTGATGTCTGTGATTGTCATCTGGGCGGATTTGGTAGTTAATATGCCCTGTAGCCTTACTGTAAACTCTGAGTTACAAAAAAGGTAACAAGCAGAACTTGGTGTGTATTGGTGCTCCAAGATTTGGAGCACTTTAGTCTCTGATTAAAGAAAATTTATAAAGCTTCTTACTGACCTTGGTTATGTTATTCTCCTAGTGATATCTCAAGTATGTTATAGATGTTTATAATATCAACAGAAATGTTTTGTGCAGTTTCTGAATTAAAGGATTCAACTGGTGCCTCAGTGCAGTACAGCAGTGGCTCCGAAACAACTGCTGGAAGGAAGATGTTACTTTCTAAGGAAAATGCCACTTACGCTTGCTTTGGGGCATGTTCAGTCCTCTGTGGTCTTTGTTAACTAGAAAGCTAATTATATTCTCTTAACACTTGCATACTTTGCTAATTTATATCAAAAGGGAGATCGAGATTAAATCAAATCTTCCTCAAGATATGCTTTACAAGTTGAAATGTGTTCTCTGCAGACTCACAGGCAAGCCCTTAGCTCATAAAAATGTGTACTTGAAAGAAACCGTGGTGAATCTGGAATCTCTTGAAATTGTTTTTTCTCACTTGGACAGCAGCTCGTCAGAGAGATGCTTGGATTTTATTATTGTATTTTGCATCTTACTACTTAGAGAAGCACAGAGTTGCATCCCATGGATTGCCTTTCACTGGTGGGTTGCTTCTACCACCCCCCCATCCTGCAAAGGAGGAGGAGAGGGAAGATTTGCAGCATGCTCATTCCTGCATGCAGATTTCCTGCTGAGTATCCCTCTGCTTACCAGGTTACTAGAGGGAGTGTTGGAAACGGTGCTTCTCAGTAGCAGTTGCCTTTTGTACCTTTATGCCAACTTTCTGCTCTTGATGCAGTATCAACTCGACTTCTTTGTGTCAGCCTGCAGCAGAGTTTGCTACCGACACATAAAAGTCCCAGTTGGTTGTGGCCCTTGCAGGAAATTGGGCTGGGCTGGTGACTGCTGCTGTGTGACCAGGTCAGGGGAGGTCAGGAAACCTGGAAGCGGTCTCTCAAGCTGTGCTGGTTAGACTGGGTTGTTGTAGTGTGGCTCAGACCTAGTTAACGTGCTGTTGGCTCTTTCACAGTGGGGAAGGAAATAGTGGGGAAGTAGCTAATACAGCAAGTGCTACAGGCCTGGCTCTCCAGTTAGTTCTGCAGGGATAGGGATCACAAATTCGGGCTTATCTTAGTTTGTCTTGAGTTGCAGATGAGTTGTAACAGCATCTTTTTTCTTCTGTTTTTAAAAAAAAAAGAGAGAGAGAAAAAGTATATCAATAAATATGAACTAGGTTTCTAACTATTACTGAAGTTATGGTATTTTTATTCTAGTTTAATATATTAAAAGTAGAACCATAAAATGGCTCAGGTTGGAAGGGTCCTCAGAGATCACCCAGTTCCAACCCCCTGCCATAGGCAGGGATGCAACCCACCAGATCAGGTTGCTTGAGGCCTTGTCCAGTCTGGCCTTGAACACCCTCAGGGATGAGGCATCCACAACCTCTCTGGGCAACCTGTTCCAGTGCCTCACCACCCTCTGAGTGAAGAATTTCCTCCTAACCTCTAATCTAAATCTCCCCTCTTTTAGTTTAAAACCATTCCACTTGTCCTGTCATTGTCTAACTGAGCAAAAAGTTGCTCTCCATCTTTTTTTTATAAGCCCCTTTTAAGTATTGAAAAGCTGCAATGAGGTCACCCCGAGCCTTCTCTTCAGGCTGAACAGCCCCAGCTCTCTCCGCCTTTCTCCGTAGTAATTGCAGTTCAGTTGGGAATTATTTTTTCAATTTTTCCTTTGCAGGTATAAGTGTGTTAGCAGAATGCCTAGACTGTCCAGAACTGAAAGCCACTGCAGATGACTTCATCCATCAACACTTCACTGAAGTTTACAAGACGGATGAATTTCTTCAGCTTGATGTTAAACGTGTGACACACCTCTTGAACCAAGATACGCTAACTGTGAGGGCAGAAGACCAGGTGAGATCTCTGTTTCATTGTAAAAGAGCTCTGTCTGCTAGCAGCGAAGAGCATTGAACTTCACTATGGCTTTCTAATCAAGAAACAGGCTGAGGCAGCTCACTTCGTATGTTCCTACAGTGTGTGATGCACGCAGTGCTTGCTAAAAGTGTATCCTAGCTTGGTCAAAACCCGATGTTAATGAGCATCCACACTTGAAGTGTGGATGTTTCGTGTGTAGTCTCAGCAAGCTGCAAAGAGAAGTAATAAAGGGAGTAAGCGAAATAGCTTTCTGTATTGTGATAGCTGTAGGGCTTTCAATTCCATGTAACATGAATGGAATTAAATTTATTATATTACAGGAGTTGCTCCCAGACTGGGGTGAGACGTACACCTTAATGGCTGCGTGTCTCAACCTGAGTATGGGCTGAGCCTCAGCTTGTCTCAGAGAAGAGCTGCTGCTGATGGAAATATGCATACATAAACTAATCTGCCAGAACTCAGGAACTTAGGAGCAAGGTGCACCAAACAGTCAGAACTAGCTGCATTGACAGTGACAGGTTGGTGGAAGGCCTTTATTTATGGAATAGATACAAAAAAAAATAAAAAAAGCCTGGGTGGCTGGAAAGGGCCTAAAACTCCATTCATTTAAAAGCTGTAAACTGTGGTAGAAAGTACGTTCACAGCAGTCCCATTTGGAAAACTTGATTCAATATACCACAGCTCTGAATGGTTATTTGCCAGAATGTTCTTCCTACTGCAAGGAAATAAAGTACAGGTGTGTCTGCAGTGCAGCCCAAAGAGGTGATTGCAAGATGGTTGTAGCTGCTGGGTACTTCTTGAAGGTTCTCAATCAAATCTGTTGAAACCATACTGACGTTTTGCCTTTCTAGCTGGTTCTGGCGCTTGAACTAGATAATTTAAGTTCATTTAGCTATGTCATCATGAGTCTGTGTGCCTCTTTGAAGTGCAACAGAGGGATCTCGTAATCAAGATGGTATGTGTGTGTGCACTTAAATAGAAATGGGTGTTCTGCTGACTCTGAAGTTTAGTCTTTGCATAATTAATGCATTTTCTTCAATGTATCTGTTACATGAAAATAAGAATTACTATGGGTAGAGGAATAATATCAGGTGACAAGAATATGACAGCTAACTAGTTTATAAGTATAAATACGATTTAGGTCACAGTTCAAAATTCTTACCATGGATTGGGAAGAGTTCAGGCCACAGGGTAACAGTCTCAAAGCTAGAAGTGTTATATTTTATTAGTTTGTAGTGGAAATTACACTTTAGAATTTACATTCTTGAAGTTTTGCTGATAAAGATGGGATGCTTCAACTTGGCGGGGGTGATAGAAATTTCAGGGAGACATCACGGCATGATAAAAATTCCTCTTGTTAAGTGGCAACGTACAGTATGAAACTGCAAAGTTAGTGATACCAAAAAAAATCATCTTTCTTAGGAGTACCAATAGAAAGTTGCCATAGTCCAGTCTTTGCATGGTATAAGGCATATTTACATTTAGCAGAAACAGGAAGGGCAGCTTTGATTACTAAGTGGCCTATTTTTCCTGAATGCTAATAGTGTTTCTGTTGTTGACTGGGACAGGAACACCATATGCCAACATTCTGCTGAATTTCCTTAGCTGATGGAACTTGAGCCTTAAATCCTTCTTTCTTTCTCTACTTTTCCTTGCTCTGTGGTCATTTTGCAGGATTACAGCAGAGGAGGTTTAGCAATCCTTCTGAATAACTCATAATATGGAGAGACATTTAATGGCAGAACTAAATCACTCACAAGTGATCACTGTGATCAGTTTCAGCTACAACGAGTAGGTATTGAACGTGTTAATCACTTGTAATGAAACGAGTGCTGACTCTGAAATGGCAGCGTAGCAGATAAGCTTGCTATGTCTGAGAGCAGCACTGAAATATCTTAGTACGTAGGAATGGAAAGGAAGTCCACTATTACCTTCCTGACTCAGAGGACAGTCATAAATAAAACAGGTTACCTTGCTTGTCCTGTCCTCCCTGCCCTGCCAAGGAAACCCATTATCTTTTCCTGTAAAGAGGAGCTAGAGAGGAGAGTCTCAGAACAGTAAACTTATGGCAGTCTGCAGTTAAAAAAGCATATATATATTTTTAAATGGTCCCCCAAGACACAATAGCAATGCATTTGGAACTTCCCAGCACTGATTCGATAACAGAAGCAGTTTGTCAGCTCACGACACTATATAAAGCACGAGCTATTTCAGCACTTCTGGTGAAGTATTATCTGTGTTGTGACATTGAATGCAAAGCGTACTAGTTTTAACGTTGCCCAGATAAATATGAATTGCAGATTCATGCTTCCCACTTGAAGAAAAGGTTAAATGGCAGTAGAAGTTTTTATTATAAAAAAAAAAAAGTTTTGTACAGGGATTTTACTTCATGCCTGAGTGTTGTCTTGCATTTTTGGAAGATGGAGATGTATACACTTGTGAATTCTCCGTGTACTGAAATGTTGGTATAAGTTAACCCTTAATAGGTAGAAGAATCTGTTCAGAGCACTGACATTTAGCTTTTGTCTGAGTCTGTGGTGATGTACATTGTCCTTTTCTTTCCTTTTCTTTTGTTTAAGGTTTATGATGCAGCAGTCAGATGGCTGAAGTATGATGAGCCAAATCGCCAGCCATACATGGTTGACATTCTTGCTAAAGTCCGATTTCCTCTTATATCAAAGAACTTCTTAAGTAAAACAGTTCAGGCTGAACCACTTATTCAGGATAACCCAGAATGCCTTAAAATGGTGATCAGTAAGTTGACTTCTAGTTGAAATCTTTGATGTTCTGTATAACTTAAAATTTTTGTGGAATGTAGATTGTTGAAAATTGGTTTAAAATGCTCTGACAACATTTTTGCGTTAAATACATCTGACTGTGTTCCCTTGAGGATTTTGCACCTATTTGAAGTTGGATTAGCAAATTGTCATGTAAATAGCACACATTCTTATGTAACAAGAGGAAAGAAGTGAAAGTCATCACCAAACGATGTTAACTCTGTGATGTGTAATGTAATGAAGTTTCTGTCAATGGGTTGTCAGGGTAATTGGAAGCATTAGCGTGCCTTTGGGACACGACAGTAACTTCAGTGTCTAATATTCATGTGTGAATTATTAAAATTTAAAGAAATAAATTTTTAATATTGTGAAGCTTCCCTATGCAAATAAGAATGTTAAGCCTCTGTTGTGCTATTTACATCTCTAATATACTCTGGAAGTTGAAGCTAACAGAGTTACATTCTCAAGGTACAGATGAGATGAGGAAATAAGCTTTAAGTGTTTTTAGACACCAAATTTGAAGTTTTATCACATAAAAAATAAAAGCCTAGATGTTGATAAATATTCCCGAAGAATTTTTGCATTTCAGTAGCAGTTATTTAGGCAACTTCCTTTTAGTGTAAATCTAAAATTGGCATACAACCGTTTTCCTTCAGTCAACAAGCAAGGTTCAAATTAGCCTATACGTTGGTAAGTATTTGCCAACCATCAGAATTTCAGTCATACTTTTTGCATGAGATGGAACTAGGTGGATTGTTGAAGGAATACATTTTTTTTGTTTTATTGGTTTGTAATGTCACTAATGTTTTTGTATTCTTTGGAATGCTTTTGTAAGAAAATGCTAATTTTCTTATAGCAAATGTAGCTAATACTTCGCATTGTCAAGTTATGAACAACAGTGAGGGTTTTTCATAGATGCATTCCTTATTGATCAGAAACCACGGGGTAAGGAGCAGGGTGTGGTGACTCCTTGTTGCCTTGAAGTTCCTTCTTTAAGGTTGGTGCTGTGCTCCCTGGGCTCCCAGTTCTGCCAGTACTAGTCATCCTTGGTTGTGCTTCTTTTTGCCAGTTTCAGCATGGCAAACTTAGTTGCCTGGTAGTATTGGCAAAAATTGAGCCAGTAGATAAATTGGTATGTGACATGCATCCATATCCGTGTCCCGTTTTCACATGGAGTAGGCAGATTGAAATGGGATGTAAATCTGGATGTATTCTCCTATGTGCTACTGCACGTTGTTACATTTAAAAAACAAAACTAAGCTGTACAGATGCACTGTGGAAACTTGATTTCTCCCCCCCCCCTTTTTTTTTCCCCTCCCTGGCTCTGAAACATCCCTTTCTCGGCTACACTGGATTTACAACAGTTGTTGTGTTCCTTCCAGGTGGGATGCGATACCATCTCCTTTCCCCAGAAGACAGAGAAGAGTTAGTGGAAGGTACACGGCCAAGAAGAAAAAAACATGATTACCGCATTGCTTTGTTTGGAGGCTCACAGCCCCAGTCCTGCAGATATTTTAATCCAAAGGTAATCGTTACCTCAGAATGCATTAACATTCACTGTCTGTAATCTTCCGCGGTTTATATTTGCTGATGATATTAACTAAGGCATAATGCTCTACAAAACGGTGTGGGGAAGGATGTATTCCCTGCCTCTTGGGTATGCAGTTGGAAGAGTGTAGCTAATTAGGCGTTTTCAAATCCGTGTACCTAGATGTAGGACTTCGTTCTGAGTAGAATGATTATGTGCTTGTTGTTGGCAATATTAGATAGGGAGATCTGAAGTACTTTTGAGTCAAGAATTGATTGGTGTGTGCATCCCACAGCTGGAAATAACTAAAAGGTCACAGAAACATCAGGCAGGCAGTTAGGAATATATAAAAATCCATATGCATGTGCATGCGCGTATGTGTCCAGAGACTAACTCAGAGCAGTTTCTTCTTAGTGTAAGTTGAAACATTGGCTTTTATGATAGTATAGAACCTGTTTTAGAGTACAAGGGGTTTTGGTTCATTCAGTATAAATGTGTAACCTTTCCTAAATTCCAGTGGTTCACAATTCCACGAACTAAGAGTATGTTAGAAGAATCGGCAGCCAGTTACCCTAGAAGTGTGGGGAAAAGTGAATTTCTACAACAAAACCCTTAGAGATGGCCAATTTAGAGCAATCAAGCTTTGCCTGATATTTTCTTCCACGTTTCCTGAATGAAGTCAAGCCACTGGAATGTTTATTACAGCTCTGCAGACTAGATGAGGTTGGAACATTGGCTGCTTGCAGGAGGATTACCCATACGCTGTTTTACCAGCCAAGCACATGCAATAAAACAGAAATAAGTTTCTACCAAAGCATCAATGCTCTCTAATAAATTATGAAGTTACACAACTGTAATATTTTGTTGCAGAGATTCCAGTTGTTTCACCTCAGCATATTAAATGCTTGTTAGAATTTCGAACAGTTGTGTGTTATCTCTCTGAACTGCATAATGAACAGGAGCCCTGTCAGATCTAATTCAGAGTGAACAAGGCCTTGGGGTGCATTTTGAACTCATCCAACATGAATTTGCATTCCCTTAGGTAAAATAAAATTGAAGCCACCTCTTACGAGCATTGATCAAGTTCGGAGAAAAAAAAAAAAAGATTTGCTGACTTAAAGCGAGATATTTAATTTGTATTTTTATTGAGAATCCCAAATTGTTGAATAACATTCATCTTTCTTCACGCGTATGTTCAAGTAAGACATGTGGTGGGGTGGGAGGAACAGAGTAGGTGACTTTTATTTTTTCTTTTTTGAAGAAATCTTGCAGAATTACCTCTTGCTAGAGCTGTATGGTCTTGCATGTGGATTAACTGTGGGGCCGGGCATGGGCAGAAGGGTAGGGGCAGGGAAGGAGAAGGAAGAAAGTAATTGGAGAACTTGATTCTAATAAGCATTGTCTCCCTTCAGTGTCTTTTTTCTAGTGCTTATATGCTTCCTCAAGTGTTCTTAGCTAGCCTGTCATGTCTTCTTCAATAGCTTTACTTATTTTATTTTTAGCTCTTAAGTTACCTAAAGGTCCTTTTCTGGATATTTTCCTAGAGTGTGTCTTTGATCTTTAACTATGACTGTAGCTTCTTAAATGCCACAAACCAAGGATCCAGAACCCCTGTGGGATTAGCATCACGTGCATGTGAAATAAGTGTGGGATGTAAGGCTCCAATGCTGCAAATCTCCATGACATGTTTAACCTGCTTTAATTAGTTTTATCAAAAGTAACAGGAGTATCAGAGTGCCAAAAATCGAGGTTATATATGGACTTCTGCAAGGTTATAGGACCTTGGGAAGTAATTGAAATTCCTTATTTTGTTGTCTTCTGGGTTGATTGAATAGTGACCTAAGCCTCTACTTTTGATTTTAATTAAATTCAATAATTTAATTATTGAATCAGCGAAAGAAATAGTTCAAAACAAACTTAGGTAATTTTTCTCCTGAAAATATTATATTGGTTGTGAGTGACATAACTTTCACTAATACTGCAAAAATTATTTCGCTATTGAATAGGCTGTGTTTGTTGAAACTGTTAACAGAATTATATTGACTACCTTTGTCTTTGTTGTGCTTTGTTTAATACTTTGTTGCATGTACTTCAAGAGAGCAAAATGATGGAACAGATGCAGACTGGGGCATAAAGCTCCTGTGGAGCAATCTGGCACTATTTTGAGTAGAGATGTTTGGTTTCGGAATTATACTGAAAATCTTAAGTGTTCTATTTGTGGTGGTGGGAAATACTTTCTTGTTGAGTTTTCCACAGAGCACTAAAAAAAAAAAAAAAAAAAAAAAAAACCATTTTTTCCAAGTTGAAAGTAATTTTTTTTTTTATGATTTCTTGATTAAAATTTATACATAACTTCATATGACTTTAAGGTAGGAATACTCCTTTGAAATTATTCTGTTAACCCTAGTTTTAGGCTTTAACAATAAAAAATCCACCAATGGCAATTAAAAATTAACAGATGCCTGGCATTGATGTTTTGTGACAATTAAGAGAACCAGCATGCCTCCTAGGAGGAGATAAGGATCTATAGGTGATATGCTGTTAATGGCAAGGTTGTCCATGTTAGATGTCTCTGCTGTTCTTCCCTGGAAGAAGAAGTAGCAAGTGAAACAGGAATTAAACAAAAGGATGGCCCATTATGACATCTGGAATTGTTGTCACTGCAGGGCCTTGTAGCTGCCAAGAATTCAGATAGTTTTAGTGAGTTAAATTTATTTTTTAATTAAAAAAAAAAAAAAAGCCTTTCAAAAACGATTAAATACAAAGATACAGCTTCTGCCTCTGGTGTCCTGCATCACCAACTGTTGAAAACCAAGGTCAGCAGGCGAAGTGTCAGCATATATTTATCTCGTTCTTTCTTTCCTTCTAACCCCACCACTCCACCCCCTGCAAAAAAAAAAAAAAAAAAAAAAAAGAGAGAGAGAGGATTCCCACTGCCCTGAGTTGCAGATCTTGGCTGTGGTGGCAAGCAACTGTTTGTAAGCGCAAAAGCCCTGTTGAGATGAATACTGTGGGGTACAGGCGAACGCACTGAAGAGCACTGAAAGAAAAGGACCTAATTGCCTCCTGCTGGAAGAGGAGGGTTCTGCTGAGCGTGCTGAGGTTATGGGAGAGCCTCTGGCTTTTCATTTGGTAAAGGTGTGATTGAAAGGGTGGCTAGGAACTGAAGCCACAAAAGTGGGTCAGATCGCAGCCCTTACAACAGTAAGGGAAAACAGATTTCTGTAAAAGTGCCAGAAACTTGAGCCAGAAAATATGATGATCTTGCAGAAAGCACTAAGACATTTTTCTTAAGATTTATGCAGCTATTTATTTTGCCATGCTGTAGTATGGCTTTCCTTTCTAGGATGCCTCAGGACGTGTTTCTCACCATAAAGGGCCACATGCACCTGCCAGCTCTTCTTGATTTGGGGGATGCTACAGGAAAAGATTGTAAGATGTTTTGGACTATAACATGCTCTGCCTCTTTCTTTGAACCCCCATGTAGGAGTCGCTGTTCCTCCTCATTGACCAAGGTGTTTGAAGTATGTCCTTGCTAAGAAAATGTAATAATGTAATGTCTTGTGTGAACCATTACGATGAAGGTCATTCAGCAGGTTTAGCTAGACCATCTGAGGTGACAGAGATAAGTTCAGGTCCCAAGCTTTCCTGTTCAGCATAAGATACAAGCTGTGCTCACGATGGCATGGAATATGTGAGATGCAATTATTCAAGAACTGTTTCTTGTTCTGTATGCTATCCTGGTCTGCCATCAGTTGCTGAGTTTGGTGTTCTTAAGGCTTTGGGTAGCCTTAATGCCTATATTTGATACTTGCTGGTTTTGCCAATCCATGCAAAATCAGCTTCCAGGCACCATGACTGTCAGTATTTGTGATAAAGCATTACCCAATTTCTCATGCTATCAGCTGTGGATAGCTATAGATCATTTGTGTTTTGTAAATTCTGTAAATAAGCTTCTAGTTGTTACGGTAATAAAGTATGTATCACAGAGCTTTTTAACTGAGTTGCTTGTCAATTTGGATATTATCTTTTCCCTTTTGCCATTGCCTTTGTTTGGTTTTACTTTCTGTACTTATTTTCTTTAGATGTAAGATGTCTTTTTCCATTCCTATAAAAGAAAATGCAATTCTGCTTTATTGATTACATGCATTGTTTCTGACTTGATAACAGCAGGAGGTCAATTCTGTTGGGGGAAAAAAAAATTGTTTTTCAGGGAAGCTGTACGGGGTCTACAGAGGGAATGAGGAAATAGAAATTGATAATGTCATGGTTCGTTGCAGCTAACTATGTCTGTGTCTAAGCGAATTTTTCAAGAGTACGCCTGAGGAGTATTCTTCAATAAACAGTATTCATGTTTGTTTTGAAAAGGAAATTTAAAACTGACCATATCTAAATCTCTATGAAAAGCTCTGTTTGAAAAACACTCACTGTGCAGGTAAGTGTTACAATCTATTAGACATTACCTGTTCTTTGTAATGCAGGATTACAGCTGGACAGACATCCGATGTCCCTTTGAAAAGCGCAGGGATGCAGCTTGTGTCTTCTGGGACAACGTAGTTTATATTTTGGGTGGTTCCCAGCTCTTCCCTATAAAGCGAATGGACTGCTACAATGTGGTGAAGGATAGCTGGTATTCCAAGCTAGGACCTCCAACACCTCGAGATAGCCTTGCAGCCTGTGCTGCTGAGGGCAAAATTTATACATCTGGTGGTTCAGAAGTGGGTAAGACACTAAAAATCTTTAAACCAAACCCAAAAAAAAAAAAAAGCACAAACAAAGATACCTGGAGATTTTTCTGGTTTTTGCATGATAATGTTGGAACGAAACTGCACGTTGCCATGTTAGCCTAATGAGTTATTTTTCCCATATTGAGAATTTTCTCCTCCCTACAACCCAACAATCTATTTCTGTTGTGTTTTTAAGATGGTTTCACTTATTGAAATGATAATATTCACATTAACTGGCGTGTAAAGCACACTGTACTTTTCAGAGTTAACTAGGGACAAGCAAACATGATTTGCCATCCCACTCTGCTATTAGTTCACCTCCATAAATCCACAGAACTGGTTTAAAATTTTCTCGGGCATATGGCTGGAGTACCTGCATTTTGGCAATGGCATACATTGTATAAGTTGGGCCTCATGATTTATTTATTTTTTTCAAAGAAAAAAGTGTGAAATAAAGCTTTTGAGTTACTGGTTTTGGTGGTGAAGTTATACCTGAGGTTTTTTTTTTTTAGTCTGTCATTTCACAGAAAAATCAGAAGTTATCTTCTGTTAATTTGTTATTGTTGGCTTGCCTCAGTAGATGATTAAATACTACTTTATTTAGATGTAGTTAAACTTGTCCTTGTAATTAAACTAAGACCACTGGGGGGTTTTACCCCTTCCCACAAAAAACAAACAAACAAAAAACACTAGTGGATGATGTAAACCCTAGCATAATAGCAACTGTTACTAATTTTTGTCTAAATTTGGTTTCCTGAACATGCATCAGATTAAAGTAGAGATGTAGGTATGCTATTATCCATAAAAAGTTTTTTTTTAAAAAAAAAAAACAAAAAACACCGAAACACTGTATCTAGGGAGAAATTTTTAGTAAATCCTATTGAGTTCTGTCTTACTGCAGAGGAAAGAGCAGGAAAAAGTAATTGTAATCAGTGCCAAACACTATCAAGATTTTGCAACTTCCCATTAATTGACTTAGTAATGCTATCTGACTTCTAAAATATCTGCTGCTACAACAGACGTCTTATAATAAGACAGTTTATAGCTGCCACCTAGTGTGATAAATGTGATATAACACTTCCCATTACTTAAAACTGGTTTAACCAGGGCTTGGAACACTAAAACCTATTAGATCTTCTGTGGGAAAGACAGAAAAGTAACATATAAAAATAAACAAACTCATTTACTTTGCAAGTGCGTTTTTGCTATGGTGTTCAGTGAACACTGCTTTTTTTAGACAAGCCCATCTATCCTCATTACAGTGTTTTCTAAATTGGAGCCAACAATTATGTAGACCTATTAATTGGGGAAAATGCTGTAGTGCGTTTAATTGTAAAGAAATCTAAAAATTCCATGCTGCTTGCATTGACTGGAGAGCTTGGAAAACAAAGTACTGTGCCATGCCACCGAGACAACAGGGTTTGTTTCACCTCTTAGAACTGATGGAATCCAGGTTTACTTGCAATACCCAGCAGAGTTTGAGCATTAAACCTCCTGAATTCTTCCACTATAATCAGGTGCAGAACAAATACTTAACATGATACTGACTGAAAACAGCAGCTTTTCACTTTTTAGCAATGACATTAAAGACAGTTATTCTCTGCTTCCCATGGAGAAGAATTTGTACAACTTCAAAGCAATACTGATGTATAGTTACATCAAGAAAAAAGTCTCATTTTGTAGTTCTTAATGATATGAGAATTATGTGGTAGGAGTAAATAAATATACAGTTTATAGAAGTCTACTGTATTTTGGGTCTGGAAACATAACACTTCCACATATCTTGATGATAGTTGGGAGCGAGTGCTGCTAGTGTACACGCTTGGCTCTTTTCAGAGCAGGTTGTATCCAGCCGCCTCTGCTTTCGTTATGGCTAGTCATCCAAGCACAAGTATTTAAGCTCCAATTTATTTACGTTATAAAAAAAAAAAAAAACCCTTTTGATTTAATTAATAGTTTTATTGGCCCTTGAGGGAGGAAGACAGACCTTGCACTTCCAGAAAATATTAAGTATCTGCCAGGCCCCAGGAAGAAAGTAAAATGGTGAGGGCTAGCTACTTTGTGGTCACTAATAATTCAGAATTATGCTCTAACATAATCTAGCTATCTAATTCAGAAGCAGCAAATGTGCTGGGAATTGTACAAATCACTTTGCTTAGAGAGAGACTCTTATGAATCTGTATTCACTTCACAAAGCTGGTTTCATCTCCACATCCAAAAGTTCCCTATGTCTCCAAGTACTGAGAGTAGCGTGGATTGATGGCAATTTGATCAGTACCTGATCAAACTATAACGCACATCTTGATTCAGTCTGCCCCCCCCTCCAAAAAAAACCCTGCATAACATATACTCATTTTCAAACACAAGCAGCAATTTTATAAACTTAAATATTTTGGAACAAAAGAGTCAATAAAAGAATTACAAGTATGTGCTTTTTGAATAGTCCCAAATTTTGAGTTGGTTGGCCCTATTTTTAGTGGTGGAAAAGCACCTTTCCCCTTACAACTAACAAAGCAAATTTGATAATTACTGTTACTCTCCTCCTGAAGGACGACCATCAAAATTAACGCCGCTTTGGTGGGTTTCTTATTTTTTGAAGGAAATTCTGCCCTGTATTTGTTCGAATGCTACGATACGAGAACGGAGAGCTGGCACACAAAGCCCAGCATGCTGACTCAGCGCTGCAGCCATGGGATGGTGGAGGCGAATGGCCTCATTTACGTGTGTGGAGGAAGCTTGGGAAACAATGTTTCTGGAAGAGTACTCAATTCCTGTGAAGTTTATGATCCAGCCACCGAAACGTAAGTGTTGTATCAACTCTGAATGTTTTTGGTCACTTCAAGCTTTGTTCAGCCAAGGAATGCATGAAATAGAGATGAATAGGAAAAATTGTGTGCATTAAAGTATTTTCCCTAGTTAAGTAGTAACATAACAGTTACTTGTAGTTTTACTTGAAAGGCTAATTTTCTTCAGCTTCCTTTCATATTCCCAACTCCAGGATTTATTTATGTATTTTATATTTATTTTCTAGGAACTAAATAGTCAATTTTGCTGTGGTATTGTGTTGTTTTTTCTAGGTGGACTGAGCTGTGTCCAATGATTGAGGCCAGGAAGAATCATGGGCTGGTGTTTGTAAAGGACAAAATATTTGCTGTGGGTGGACAAAATGGCTCAGGTACTCCAGCACTTGTAATCCTCTGCACGGTCTCACAAGGTTTCATGGGAGGCTTTTGCAAAGAATTCATTCTACTTTAGTCAGCTGAAAAACTTTGAGCAGTACTATAAAACATGTGCTGCTGATGCATCGTTGTTGCCCTCCTTTCTCCTCCTTACATCACTATATCTCATTTCCCAAAGCATTTTACTAATGATAATACAGTTAAATTCAGAAACGCACCGTGTTTTAGCCTAGTTCTGCAGTAGCTTAGTGTGGCTAAGCTTAAGAAAAGGTAATTTTTTGGATGAGTTAGCTTTTTTAGTCCTTTATTATGTATTTGAGAAACTTTGTTATTCCCCTAAGAGACAGGTAAAAATGTAGCCATTGTTTTGGGAACTTCAATCTAAGTGAGCTATTTTCAAGTGGTGAGAAAGTAAGAATTTTCTTGACTGCCCTAGTTAATGAAATATGACTGACTGTCATAGGCAGGTCACTTTATGATCTATCTCCTGATCTGTAAAAGTAGAGTGATAGCTTATCTCCCAGGACAGTTTAATTTTAATTTTAATTACATAGGGTTTCTGAAGTGCTTTTGAAAATGAAAACTTCTCTGCTAGGAGATTTATTAATTATTATTTATGGTAACCAGAATATCTAATTTCACATTAATACTGTTTTAGAATAGAGCTTTTACTTTAATTAGTTACTGAAACTATTCCAACATGATTGACTCTTAATTTAAAAATAGCAGTAGATAAAATCTTTGTACTTTATCTAATAGTTATGGTTAGAACTGCCACTTTGCAAAATTTTAGTGTATTTGCTGAATGTGTATTCCAAGGCAATAAGTATTTTGCTACTTATATTCTGCAACCATACTGATAAATTGTTCTTAATATAATGGTGAAGAACTATGGGATGAAATATTTATACCTCTTGAGATTAGACCTGAGAGATTCATTTCTACAATAATTCATGTCTGGAAGCGAAAACTTTTCTGTGCCTCATAGTCATTGTTAAATAGGGATAACAAGTTGTTTGTAGATCATATGAAGCATGATAACTGCCCGTTTCCTAAAGAAACAATTCGTACATAGATCTTATATTTTTGATCTTATAGAGATCTTATATTGATCTTATAGATCAAATGAATAACTTGAAACTATTGGCCCTTCCAAAGGCACTTAGGCCGTTACGATAGTAAAATCCTTGAAATTTATTGGAGAAACATCCCCCGTCAGTATATGACCTATTTAAGTAAAAGTATGCTGAAGACTCCTCTAGAATGACATGGTCGCACTAGAGGCAAGCTTGAGGTAGTTTCCTAACTCTTGGTTACTAGCCACAAATCCGTAATGTACTGGGCCTTGTTCTGTTCATGAAGCAACACATTAGAATCTTTAGTAAGTTAAATGTTAATCTTTATAGTGTGAAACTTGTAACAATATCTCTCATTTTCAGTCTCCTTTCTACTCTTCTTTCCCTATTTAAAAAGAGTAGGACAGCTAGTAAAGAAGCCTGTGGCCCTCCTTTTCAAGGATTTTTAGTTTGATCTCTCTTTCAATGTAAACCTTGCAAATAACTAAACTTTTATTAAGCATTTGTATGCTCAAGTTCAGCCTTGACAGTACATTGTAATAAGCAGTTATCTGTTTCATTGCTTTGTAGGTGGCCTTGATAACGTAGAATATTACGATATCAAGATGAATGAATGGAAGATGGTGTCTCCAATGCCATGGAAAGGTGTAACAGTGAAGTGTGCTGCTGTGGGATCTATAGTCTATGTCCTGGCTGGTTTTCAGGGTGTTGGTCGCTTAGGGCACATTCTTGAATATAATACTGAAACAGACAAGTGGATAGCCAACTCCAAAGTCCGTGCTTTCCCAGTGACGAGTTGTTTAATCTGTGTTGTAGACACTTGTGGTGCAAATGAAGAAACATTAGAGACCTGAAGACGTGTAGGAGATCCTGAGAAATTCTTCAAGGACTTGGGGAAAGATGGCCATTGGTACTTTGCTTCCATGTTTTACTGAATCTTGTTATACTGAGTAATAGGAAAAACTGAAATGCAGTCCTTCAATTTGTATATACAGCTTATTGTATAACATGGATTTTTGTGATGCCCATTTTATTGTCTGTTTTGAGATGGGGATGTGTTTTAAGAATCCACTTACCTACCTGAACACATATGCCATCTTCCTGTAAAAGGACTCTTTGTGTGGCCTTGTCAAAAAATAGACCCAAACCAGTTATTTAGAAGAACTCAAGGTATTTGATGAAGATAATGTTTCTGGTTAAATGACCCCCAAGCACAGTTACAGAGATTCTTCCTTTGATAAAGGTGAGTAAAGATAGCTTGGGTCATGAGAAATGTGAGCAAATTTTTCTCATTCATACATATCTGCAAAAATCTTACTGGGATGCAATGATTATTTTGCTCAGGAAAGACCAAGGACAGCAGTACTTAGATTCCTATAGTGAATGGGGATAGATTATACAGCTCTCCAGATTACAATAGGTGTTTTATTCTGGTGATTATCTTCCATCATCTGCATGACTGCATAGCGATTTTAAAGTCAGACAGGCCATATATATAGATAGATTTGAGAAATACTTTGCTTAATGTCATCTTTGGCATTTTGGGAAGCTCTCACAAAAGACTTTCCTATTTTATAAAGGCAGGGGGGAGGGAAAGGTCCACAATAATTGTGCACTATCGGATCGAGTTGGAAATTCAAGATATCAAACTCAGTACATCTTCCTAGGCAACCAGGCTGTACATACTGTGGATGCCAAACTGTTATCAAAGAAGTGAATAAGAATGGGAAAGCAAAGTCAATACAAAGAAAAGTATTGATTTTTATTGAAAATGACTGTTTTTAAAATGGCACGAACCAAGTCATTAAAGTTATTTTGCAGAAGCCTTCTGACGTTGCACATGATTATTAATCTCTGGTTTTGTAAATGTTTCCAGCCAACATGATACTAAAAGTGATCACAATTTTTCTTCCAGCATAAAGTTCAAGTTGTCAGGCTATCAGTGTCGATATTGCGTACGTTATTCTGAAAAACTACAAACTTCCATGCAGGTCTGTCCTCCTGCCATGCTAGTTCATGAAGATCCCAGTTTTGTCACTTTTCTAACTTGCCCATTCTTGCAGGTCTGGGTCTGTGGGACTACAGAGTTAAGGTTGATGCTTGCCCACCTGTATCTTACGTGTCACTGGTGGTGTGGATTTTTTTAGTCAACTTTATTTCTGAAGATCTCACAAGTACTGCAATTTCAGTTCTCAAAGCTTTTTTGTAACCTTCTTCCTGATAAACTTCTTCCAGATTTTCTTGTACCTCTTAACAACTCGGCATGTATGGAGAACAGTAGATGCGCTCAAGGGCTTAAAGGGGTTTATGTACCTCGGTTCTCTATTCAGGAGTAAGTGAATGATGTACAATGCTTTTTTTTCCCCCCATGCTTTTCTGTTTTTGAAAGAAACAAATGTCAGTGCCCTTTTTGATCCTTATAAAATACTGTAAACACTTTTCTGTACTCTTTAGGCTGCACAGGCTCTTTGATTTTTCGTATCCGCTTTTAAAAACGTGAAGCGCCTTTTTCTAACTTTGTTTTGAAGGGGTAACTTCTTAGGTTACTGAAAAACGCGTAAGGAGAAGGTTGTAAGAAGCAGGCTGGGTGCGCACCGGGCTGTGAGGGCTCCCCGTAACGGCCGTTTCGTGAGGGGCGCTGTGGTGGCGGCCCTGCTCTGTGCCCCTCCGTGCCTCGCCACCTGAGTGGGGCCACAGAGCCACGACGCTCCCCGTTACGGGCACCACCAGGGCATCGCTGTTCATCATTCCCTCGACTCGTACCATGCTGCGGTACCCCGTTACCTTGAGCCCACCCCCGCCCCGCCCCGCACACGCATAATGGCGGCGGCCGCCGGGCGGCACCCGCCCCGCACACGCATAATGGCGGCGGCCGCCGGGCGGCACCCGCCCCGCCCCGTTCCACCCCCGCCGCTGCTGCCTGGCGCCGGCCGTGACGCGGCGGCGGTTGCGCGCTGTGGCGGCCATGGCCATCTGCCAGTTCTTCCTGCAGGGCCGCTGCCGCTTCGGCGACAAGTGCTGGAACGAGCACCCCCGCGGCGGAGGGGGCCGCCAGCAAGGTACCGGGGGAGGGGGAGGAGGGTTGGGGAGCTGCCACAGCTGCCGCTTCTCACGGCCGGAGCCGGCGGCGGCAGGGGCTGGGCTCACCTGGGTGCCTTGGGCGGGTTTGGAGCTGTGCTTGTGTCGGCAGGCGCTGCCAGAGGGGGAGGAGGAGGAGGAGGAGGAGGAGGAGGATGGGGCGCCTCGACGCAGAGGTACAGCAGCGTTATCCAGCCGTCAGCCTTCAGGAGCAGCGCGTGGGGCGGCAGCCGGGAGCACGGCGGCGGCAGGAGCGCCGACTTCTCTCAGAACAGGTTCTCCGCCTTAAGCAGCCAAAGCCTCGGCGATGGCTACAGGGATGAAGACGAGAAACTTCTGTAAGTTATCAGCCTGCCTCCTCGGAAGGACTTACGATGAGCTAAAAGTTTACTGGGTAACGCAGAGGGTGCGGTCCCGAGGAGGGCAGCGGGGATGTGTGGGAGAAGCACAGAAAACCCTGCTTCATTTAATTCTCTTCAGTTCTGGTGCCATGGGAAGAGAGGGATCCTTGCATTGAACCCGGGCAGGGCAGCCAGCCAGCTGTGACAGGAGGATAAGGAAGGAGAAGCTAAGCTGTGTATTATCGTACATCTGAGCGCCTGTAACGTTTTGTTACTGTGGAATAATCTGCCTCTCCGCTTCAGTTTTTAACCTTTCACTGTTTGTTTACATTTGGATTTCAGCCTGTTGCTGTAGCTTCTATTTCTGTGCTTCCACCAAAGCTTTTTTTAAGCTTTTGATTCTTTTCCAAAACATATTGAGAGCACTTCTCTTACTTCCTCCCCCTTTACTGAATTTTGCTATTTAATACTGTGCACATTCATTCACATCATAATATCTTCTAATACTGAGAAGGTTCTAACTAGCCTGTGACAGCACGTGCCATCCAGGGATTAAACATACATTGCGTGTGTTTTTTTTAAAGACCTAGTTTAATTTACTTGCTTTACTCTATACTTTAGATGATACAGTAAAACGCTTTGAAGGGACACACATATCCTGCAGAATGAGTGCGTTTTTTTTCCAGAGAATTGTGTAGTTCTGTTGTTCATCCAGAGTAGCATCCTACTTAGCGTTAAACTTAATTCTGGTGTTTTCAGGTACTTAAATTTGACTCTGCTTGTGGTGGTTTTTTTTTGACTGCCTAGTTTCTCCTTCATTTGTTTTTACGCTTTGTTCTCTAGTGAATGTATAGTGAAAGACATGGAAATTTGGGAATCCTCAGGACAATGGATGTTTTCATCTTACTCACCTATGAAAGACAAGCCTAATATTACAGGTAGGTAATATTCTTAGTGTCACTGCGTACTGCTACTTTTTAGAATGTTCCTTATCCACATCTATTATACGTAGATATATTGCAAGGTGATCACTTGCCTTGTGATGCAACAGGAAGGAATGTTGGATTATTACCAACTCATTTTGCATACTCGCATCTTCTGTAGTTAATCCTTTTTGCAACACAAACAGTGACTGACTTATCACAGATGGTGTAGCAAGGCCCGTTTCTTCCTAACTAGAGAGGGTGACTGGAAGTTATATTTTCTTTGAGATTTTTGATTATTCGTCTCCTTGCAGGCTTTCAAGATTTCTCGCCAGAAGAATTGCGTCTGGAGTGTTACAACTGCAGAGCAAACAGTAGCGCTCAGACCTATGTAAGTATTTTAAAACGACTGGCTTTTTATTTCACTATAGGACTTGTTACTTGTCTTCGGGTGGCAACTCTTGACTCACTTGATTACCAGACTCAAGGAGATTATCAGAATACCAAAGTATTTTTAACTTGCTGTGCACTAAATAGTACACAAAATAGCTGCTAGTCTGAGTGCTCTGCCGTAACTTCTTATTTCTCTCCGATAATTATATGATACAGTCCTCAAAAATATGTAAGTATCCAAAGCATGTGTTTCTGTTGATAAACCAGGTCAAAATCTGAATTTTTCAGTCTGTTGTATAAGAACTGATACTAAATAATGTGATCTTGCAACATGTGACTAGACACAAAAGCATTATTGATGTTTGTGATGCAAGATCTTCTTGAAAAATTAAGAAATTCAGTTACAAAAAGATTAAGTGCTCTGCTCTTACAGGTACTTGGGACATCAGAATACTTTCTTAATTTTTAAGGAAAATTTGTTAGTCTAGACTTCAAATAGGGTGTTCTTGGAAACTTAAATGTGGGAAATTCAAGTTAGAAATTCCTGAAAAATAAGTTATTTAATAACTTCGGGGTTTCTTATTTAGCACTTTAATCACAGTTATCCAGACACAAGTACTATTTATTGCTGCATATGTTCTGTGCAGCAACCTGTTGGACTACATTAAAGGGACTGATTCAAATTAAGGAAGTTAATTTCTGCAAAACTAAATATTTTAGGATAATACTATTATATTGTTCTGAATTGTTTTATGTTTTGAAAGGGGTTGTTTGTTGTTTGTTTGTTTTTCTGAAAATGTGGGAGAAACTTAGGACTTCAGCTTGATTAGCGAGCCCATAAGTAAACGGGACAGATAAAAAACAAGAATAGAAAAGCTTAGTCTTTTATACATAAAACTCGAATCTTTTGTATTTTTTTTTGCAAGCACCTATTTCAGATAGTGATAGAGCTTAGATTTAGAAAGCTCCAGGACATTTTTTAATCTTACTGTTGCGTAAAGTGTAAAATAATAAAATAAAGGGTAATAGTAAGAGAATTGAAGGAATTCTGGGTTAATAAAAATTTCAGCTCCTCACCTTGAAATTTGAAGAGAGAAAAAATTCTGTCTTTTAGCTTAACTTTTTCTTTTTAATTCTAGATATTTTCTTGTAGTTTGCTATCAGATCATTCTAGTTCCATTTTATCAAGTCTAATAAAAACATGCTTGTCTTTTCCCTTGTTTTAGTTAAATTCCGTCCAACAATTAGTAAAAGGCTGGAAAGACAGGCTGCTGCAGTTGAAGACTTTAAATGCAACAACAAAAGTAGCATTGGTGAGTGTCAATGAAGGGTAAAATATTTCTGTTTCTGATGTCATTTTTTGCTTCATCTTTGGCAAAGTTTTGTGTTTTTTTGTCTTTTTTTTAAGATTCACATAGTTTCTGTTAAAAAGGCTATTAATTAAATGACATAGTTGTAATATTCCACCTTCTTTTTAATGAAAAAAGGATCTTCCAAATATTCCATAGAAAATTCAGCTGTTATTAAAGGGTTTAACTGCACAACTTTGTAAAATAAATAAATAAATAAATAAAATTAGGTAATAAGTATTGCTTTGAATATCTCAGGATACTGTTGTACAAGCAAATACACATGATTCTTCTAGGGCATCCTTTTTTGCAACTAAGTACCTGAGACCTGAAAATGTTTGGTTCCTGGATTTAGCAGCAGTTGTAGTGGTAGATACATGAATCGTTCTGAGGAAGAACACCTGGCATGAAAATGTTTGGCTGACTGGCAGCATGAAAATCTTGGCAGTAATCTGAAAACGGTAGAGAAACTGCGAAGTCTGGAAGGAGAAATTACATAAGAGAGTAATTGGAGCTTGAAACCTGCCTCATCCTTGCTTCAGTGTGGTTTTTATTGGTGAGAGAAGTGTGAGTGAATGCTCTAGCGCTGAGTCAGATGAACATGGAAGTCTTTGAACGCAGTTTGGGGTGTCAAATCCACCCTTCTCTGGAATCATGAAATCAGTGAGTTACTTGCAAGTTGGATTAGAAACAGAAATCTTTAGTTATGTAAGGAAAGTAGTAGTGAATCGGGATGATTCCAGTTAGGATGATGTTAGCAAAGCAGTGGCCAGGGTTGGAAAATGTTATCATTGCAAGCCACATGGGAGTAACTGTACCTTAGGGATGGGTCTGGGTCATATGCATGCGTAGCAGGGTGCAAACAGCCGGCCCCACCTTTTTTCCCCTGTGCTGATGGTGGCTTTTCTGAAGCGTAATCACTAGACCAGAACAGAATTGTCCTCCAGGCCATTTTAGGATAAATAGAGCATTTTGGTAATGCTAGAATGAGAAATTGATACATCTTTGATACAGAAGAGAGACTGTGTTTAGGTGAAATGGAAAGACTAGTTGTTAGGCTAGTTGTTCTTGGGAAGCTGGCAAACAGTTGTGAATCGAGATGTTTCAGAAGAGGATGCTCAAGAACAGTTAAAGCCAATATTAAATAATCACAGAGACAGTAAGTCATCAAGCTGAAGTCTGCTTGAAGTGCGTTCAAGTTTAAGAACAGACCCCTCAATATGTCCAGGGCTGAAAGTGAGGAGGTGGGATTCAGACTTCAGCACAGAAGACCAGATGTGTGAAGGTCAGAGAACAGAAGAAGCCAAAGCAGTGGCTCAAATCAAACAGACTAGAAAAGATGAGATAAAAACGAGAGCTCAGAGAGGTGTTTGGTCATTGCAATTTATCAATTTTTTTTTTTCTGTCAGTGAAGATATTTGTACTTCTAGGGTGTTTCACAGAAAATAGCCTCAAAGCAGTTTTTTTATACCTGCAGTTGCATGCAATTAGTGAAAATGATCAGTGTCTAACTTTGTCTAAGTTGTGTTCAATTGAATGGTGCAGCTGTTCTGTTCTTCCATATAATTATTGAAAGATACCGCCTGCTTTGGAATGTAGTTTTCATTTATGTATTTTGAATTTTTAAAGCTCACTGAGTTAAAGAACACGGTCATGCAGCCATCACCTTCATTTGGATTTGGAGGACAGCAAACATCCAGCTTCGGGGCGTCAAGTAAGTTCCTGCATTATGAACCAACTTTTTTTGAGTTTTCTTCTGCGGGATTGAAATAGCAGTGTTTTAGGATCGCAGGTGTACCCATTCTAAATGCATTTGTAATTGCAGGTTTTCCTGTGAACAGCAGCAGTACCAGTGCCAGCAATTTCTCCTTTAAAACAAGTTCCAGTCTCTTTGGTGCCTCATCAGGAAATGCCCCTGCTTTTGGGAGCTCTTCTGCAGGCTGCAATCCTCCTGCATTTGGTGCGATGTCTTCCACGAGCGTTTCCCATCCTCCTGCTTTTGGCAACCCATCAGCTCCCTCTGCAGCCTCCTTCTCGTTTAAGCTTTCTTCTGAACCAACCAGCAGTTTTGGATCTTCTGGGTTTTCAGGCTTTGGCAGTTCTTCTACTGTGAACTCTTCAAGCAGCGCTCCACTTCCAGCTTTTGGAGCTTTTAATGCAGCAGCACAAGCGTCCCCCTCACATTCGAGCAGCACTTTGTTTGGTCAGGCTGCCACTGCCTCTGGACATAACGTAACACCAGTGCCTTCTGTGCTCACAAATGGTGGTACAGCGGATAAGTTATTTACATCCAAGAGTGAATTAACAGCAGAGGAGTTGAAACAGTTTGAAGCAAAAAGGTTTATCATGGGAAAGATACCTCTTAGGCCACCACCGCTAGAACTTTTAAATATTTAAGACTTGTACGTTTATTCTGAAATGGCACGTTTTGTAGCTGGTCTATGACACCTCAAATACACAATATTGTGATTGACTCGTGAATTAAAATGCCTCTCTCTGAGATAAATTTTCATTTCATCTCAGTCTTCTGCAGTAATAAACACTTAAAAATTGAATTTTTTCATTCTGTATTTATTTTGGAGTTGACTTTTTATATCCATGAAATAAGCTACTGAAAATAAAATTTCTTAGTAAAAGTTCCCTTTTATATTCTGTACTGTGAACTTGTGGGCAAAACGTGTATTTAAAAACCTCTTGTCAAAGGCAGGAATGCTCTGGTGTGGCATTCACAGCTACTGTGAATAGAATGCTAGAAAGAAATGCACACAGTGCCAGCCTGCTTGTTGGACCACCTTGCTTTTGTCTCTTACTTACAGGCTTCATGCAGCCTCTGATAATTGTGGCTGGGCAGGGAAGGAGCAGACCACACAGGAGACCTCTGTGGCCCCGGAGGCAGTTCCCTTTCCCAGCTGATACAATTTAGGTTTTGTTGGTTGTTCTGCCTGAGGTCATGCTACACGCGTTCAAGTCATACACTTGGTGAGGGGCAGCCCTGAAAGCATTCATCGGGAATAAGAAACTTGCTGTTTGCTGTTTTGGCACATCTTAGATAAAACTTTTCAGCAACTGTAAAACTACTTATGACATTTGCATGACATGATGCAGTTTTGTTGTCTGGGCCTCGAATCTTGGTGGGTGCATGTGCCATACCCATACTGAACTGATGATACGAGGGTATTTTGCCAAGATGCTATAAAGCAGTGGTCAGAAATTTTCCAAAGGAGCTTCTAGAGTCAGGTGCAGACAATGTTAGTTCTTGGCCACACATTCCTATTGGCAGTTTAAAATCATTTAACCTCTTATTTAATAGGAAAGCAAAAAATGACCCTCTGATATACATAAGTCAATTGGCTGTTTCTTTAATGTCAAAGGTAACATTTCAGATCTTGCTATGGACTCATGGTCCTACTTAAAACTTGACTGTAAATGTGTTTCCTACTTAAAGGCTGTTGCAGGAAGATGGCTTGCTAAAATAGCGTGAACAGGTTTAAGATCTCGTATGACAGGGTATGGGTGGGCACTCTGCAGTCGTTCTGCTCCAGTAAAATCGGAGTTCCTCAGTCCATGTGCTCAGTGTACACGAACCATAAAATTGCATGTGTTATGTTACAGTGCTGGGTTGCTGTTATTAAACTTTTTGGGTGATTGTTTTGCAGATGAAGTAAGGCATCTGGTTTTTGTTATTGTTGTTAATGAACCAGTGCAAGCTTTGTGCAACCCATAAACAAAATACTGATACATTGGCTTGGAGCCCCGTTTCAATCTTATGAAACGTGTTTTTCTGAGCAGGATCTCTGGAGCAGCGCTAAGACTTGTTCAAATTAAGAAATGTGCATCTCTTAGGGCTCACTTAGCACTGGATCGCTTGTGCCAGTTACTCAGCTTTTGACACAGGAACTGAGGAACAAACCAAAATCCATTACGTAGCTGCAGAAAATCCACAACTTTACAGAAGCTATTAAACTCACATTTGTAAAAGCTTAGTATTTAACAACAACAACAAAGTGTGGCTTGTTAGATGAATTCCACAGCTGCCTAAACTTGGTCTATCCTATACCCTTTCCTGTATTTCATTTGTGAAGCCTTAGTGATTCTCAAACCCAAGTGTATCAGACAGCTAAAAGTTTTGTTTGTTTTTTAAGTTCCTGCAACATTTTTTTACTGTTGCCATATTAAAGCAGTATTCCAGCATGGCAAGAACATATTTAGGGGTAAAGGTGTAATAGACTGAAGTTCCACTGACAACCTCAAGGATCCCCTGGCATGCTTTCAGAAGACTGTGGATAATTTTGGCTTACATTTAAGGCAGCAAAGATTTTGAAGTCACCTGTGTTTTTCATTTTTTCCTGAACACTTATCCTCTGAAATAGGTTTAGAAAAAAAAAATAATAATAATGGACCAAAAGGAGGGGGAGGGGGACTAAATAGCACTTAAGGATACTCTGACGAATACTAAAGGGATCTTTCCTAAGTCGAAATATCTTCATACACAAGGGCAGTGAAAGATTGTTGACCTTCTGCACCTCAGTGCTGCTGCCATGCAGTGGAAGACCCTAAAGCAGCTCACTTCCAAACTGAAGCGATGAGCCGTCTAAAACCTTTCTAAAACCTTTACACTCTCATAGTATCTCAGCAGGTTGCTGCTGCTATGCTGCACTAAGATGTTTCAAGGCCTTGAAATGTGTAAGGGCTATTTAAGTCGAAGTACTGTTAACTAATGATAATAGGACCGTGAAAAATCTGACTAATCTGTTGCGTGTACCTGAATTAACAGCATTGGCTAGATGTTCTCAAACATCATCCTAGCCTACAGGGATGTAAGGGGAGAAGGGAATTTGGAAGTCCTAGGTCACTTTGCTGTAAGAAATGAAAAGAGCAAGGTTCAGGGAGGTATTCCTGCTTTAGATGATGATAAATGAAAATTCATGTTTGAGCAAGTTTTATAACAATTACTTTTTTAGATCCTCTCTTCACATGCTAAGAAAAATGAAACAATGCCTATAAAGGAAATATTAAAGGCTGGATGTTTCATCTCAAATGGTCTTCTGAGCATCTAAAAAGATGACAGAGAATAGTGTGAGACAAGAATTGGCGATATGACATTACTAGCAAAAGTCAAGCTGTCTATTTGGCTGCAGAAGTGGAGATAAGGACAGAATAGAAATAGTCTTGCTCTAATGGGCTTACTAAACTGCAGAAAATAAGCAACAATTTGTCAGTAGATCAAAGCAATCTTTCCCAATATTTGCTCTCTATTTCATTTTTTGCAGTTTGTCCCATTCTGCGTTTGTTACACTTGCTATCAGAGTTGGTTATGAGTACAAAGAAGGCTAAATAATACCTTCCTTTCAGCTCCTTTCAGCTCCTTCCTTTTCAGATCCTTTCTTTGCCTTAACTTCTCCTTTTCACATCTGCTTTTTTGTCTGCTAGAGGGCTGCCATCCAGAAAGCCATAGTATTGTGGTCTGGTGTCCAAAAATACATATAGGGTGGCAGCAGTCACATAGCTTATTTACTGTGCGTTGTTTTGGAACAGGAAACACAAGGTGAAAGCCCAAGCACGGAGGTGTAACACAGCGTGATCGGCAGGACTTGCTCTGGGAAGCAGGCTAGGACCTTCAAGCTCCATGTGATGTTTTCAAGTGCTTCCCTAACTTTGAAATAACAGGATTTATGAGTCACTGAAATTCCTGCAGTGTGGTACAAACAACTAAGTTGAAGAATTAGTTGAAGTTTGGTTTCCAAGAGATCCTGGATTAATCCTCAGACAGCAGCACTAGAGCCTGGCTGCGTGCCAGAGAAATGCCCTCCGCTGCCCAAGCAGAGGAAGCAACCCAGCATGTAACGAAGGAGATCTGCTCTGCCCTCAATCCTCTGGACGATGCTGGCAGCAGTGGGAGATGTCAAAACATGAGCTATTAACAGAGAAGAGAAAAACAAGTCTCGGAAAACACTATTTTCTCTTACAAGTTAAGCATTGTAATCATGTGCTCTGTAGTTTGGCTGCAAAGAGGTGAGGTAGCTTTGCTTTGAGAGTGGGAGGCGCTGCGAATAATCAACTGACTGGCTTTAAGCCACAAAGAGTAAAGCTAAAGGCATCAACAAGAATGATTTAGCAAAAGACAAAGATAAGGAAAGGAGCTTCCACAAACATCTAGGGGAGGGAAATACAAAGAGCCTGTTAGTGTAGGTGCACTGAGGTGAGATCAGTAACAGATGGTAGCAATCTGTGTAAAATAAATATGTGAAATGGGGCGGGGGTTGGAAACCATCGTGGATGTAATGCAGTTATTGATACATGGCAGGTGAGAAAATATTTATGGAATGTAATTCTACTGCAGCATAGCGGGAATCCAGACAGTTGGCTTTACTGGTCAGTAAGGGACTCAGCTAACGGAGTTACCGTAGTAAGAGTGAGTGTTTAGCTAAGTAATAAAGCAGTAGGGATGTGCTAACGGGGAAATACTACAGCTTAGCAATCAGAGGCACCTCTTTTGTTGATGATTACAAATAATTTGGGGGATTTAGAGACTGATACTTTGACTTTTACTAAAGCATTTGGAATAGACACCGAAGGCTGTCAGAAGTGATTAGGGTTAGAGATTAGTCACACGCATTGATGAGTGAGTGAGTCCTTTATGTCTGTGATCTACAGACTAATGCTGATCCTAATGCTGAGGATAGAGAGAGAAACTGTAATTTGATTTTTACCTGGTCAATATCTGAGGAGAAAATCCATAGGTTCTATTTAGACATTATCGGTAGGTACCTAATTGTATTTGACCTCATACAAGCCAGCAGCTGAAAGATAAATCTGTACTACCAGTGAGTGTACGGAGAGACTGAAAACTGCAGGGTCACAGGGTACTGACAGTAGGTGAACCCACAGTGGTTTCCATCAGGAAAACATAGTTTGAGACACAGGAATCTTGTTCACTGGGCAATTCAGTAACACTGCATTCAGTTCTGAGCACACCATTGCTGTAGAGGAGCTTGACAAATAGAAATTCAGAGAGCAGCCAAAGTGATCAACAGCTGGAAACAAGGATTTGGGTGGAATCAGAGGAGCTGAAAAATGCCTGCTTGGTGAAAGTGAAGGTCGCAGTATGGGATGACTGTCCTGGTGGAGGTTTGCTCACAGGAGGGAGGAAATGGGATTTTTTTACAACACCTTGACCAGTAACCAGAATATTGAAGTGCTTACTCAGAGATGCCTTAGGCAGCATGTTTTCCCGCTGGGAAAGTCCTATTAATTCTCTGCTAAGATCTGGCCAGGCCAAAACGACAACACTGGATACAAATCCCTGCTGTCAGGGCTAACGGCACATGTCCTCAGAGACCTGAGAGTCAGCATAAGCACTTCTGATCCCTCGCCTTTGAACCAGAACACACCAGCACTTGTGAAGAGACTGACAAGAGTGTGAAGCAGAGCATTTGAAGCAGGAGCTGTATGCTGCTCCCTGCTCTCCTGGGAAACATTTAGGGCTCTCTGTAGCACTGGAAGCAAATATGCTTCTCAGTCTTGAAACGCACTCACAAATGCTTGTTTTTTCTGTTAAGAATTAAAAAAAAAAAAAAAAAAGCAGTTATTAACAAGGCAGCCCTAGGCAGTACTCTTATTTAACCCATGATGCTGTTGCAGGCTTTTGGTTTGTTCTGCAGAATAAGGCTAAGCATGATCTTACAACATGGTATGCAACAGGCTCTTTGCTAAGACTTACCCTCCTGCAAGATAACACAAATGGCTCTTAAAACATAGGGAAGAGGAGCAAGAACAAGGAGATTTAAATGTCAGCAGGCTGGGCAACATTTTTTTCCCCATGTTACGTGGATTGCTTCGTCTTCTGTGCTTTTCTCTGCAGGCAGTGAGTGGGATTTGCCCTTACCATGTCACGTGAGAGGCATGAGAAACAAGTTTTACATCTTACGCCTTCCAGCGGGCAGCTCTGTTACATTGCTAATTGCATAGTAGTCATCAGAACAGCGAACTGGTGGTTTTCAAGTACCTGCAGCACTTATATCCTGTTCCACCTGAATTTCTGTCTCATTAGGGCAGTGCGCTCTTGGCAAACGAAATGCTTTCTAGTCAGCATCCAGACATGCTTCTGGAAGTCTTCAGCATGCCCTTATCTCTGTAAATCACATGAAGGTACCCAATATAAATGCCCCAGCTGTACTAAGTAATTAGATTAGTCCTAATTATACAGAGTATACCCACCCTCCCGTATGAATTGAAGAAGCAACATTTGTGTGTGTGTATGTGCAAAATCACATCACTTTAAAAGGGGCACTGCTGAGGTACAGTTCTGATCTCAGATAGCTCACCTTTTCTGTCCAACCAGCGCTGTTGCATTTTTCTCAGCCTGACAAGTATCTGCAGGACTCTGGCTCCTGGTGCGCTTCAGCGTTAAAGCACTCCTTGAAATCACATGAGCTTTTGATGTTGTAGCTTACTCCTATACCTACAGGCTCCTCCTTAGCAGCCGGGTTTCTCTTGGATTATATGTAATGGTGAAATAGGTCCAAAATCATATAAAACTGAAACAGCAAACTTCTAACAAAGGGTTACATTAAAAAAAAAAAAAAAAAGCTTTACAGATTTAGAACAAAAGCTGTCTGTGGATGACTAGTCAGTCACACGATAGCACTTGTTGCTTTATATACCCTGTTTTCCTCAGACATAAATGTCCTAGCAGGGAGGGGAGGAGAAAGGATTTGAACAGTTCCTTGTACTGACCGGTCATCTGTGGTCTTCTACCTTTGGTCGCAGCTCACTCTGTCATGAAACTCTTCCAGAACAGAGGGTTAGCACTGCATCCCTTGGCAGCACCCAGCACCTTCTGGCTGTCCAAGTGTCACTGGTCACCCTCTGGGGAGGTCAAGCAACAAGGCAAGGGGAGGTTTCCAGGGCCTTCAGCGTTCCCCCACTGCCTTGGAGCTTGCTCAGCAGCTCCTAAGGTGCTGGGGACAAAGAGGTCCTCTGCTATGCCCACCAGCAGGTGAGGATGCCCTATGTTGCTCTCACAAAGCAAGGCGCTGCTTGAACTTCTCCATAGGAACTTGGCACAGCATGAAAGAAGGACCTGGCCTGCAGGCAGATCTGCCTGCCCTCAGATAAGGCTAACATTTCACAGCAGAGCCTCTTTCCTGGAGTCTGCTTCAGACATCTCTGTCTCTATCTAACCTGCCTGACTCCCTGCCCTGCATGTCTCCCACTCCCACCAACCTCCTTATTCCCCAGATTATGCAGTGTGAGGGACACGACCCGCTCGGCCTTCTCACCCAGGATTTGCCGAGGGAAATGGCCACCAGAAACAACACCGCCCTGGAGCTCTGTGCCCGTTCCTGATGCCTGCATGGGAACTGATGTGTGCATACAGCTCTGTTGACCCCGGGTCCGTGCATTACTCCAATCACCACCGAGCCAGCCGAGAACAGACGCAGAGCTGTACCCCGCCACAGGTAGGTGGTGACACAGCTCCAGCACAACTTGTTCTTCCAGCTGGTGCTGTCTCAAGTGTATGTCCTACCAGCACCCTGTATTCACATGCTCAAACCCCAGACCATATGATATTTCTAGCAAAACTAATCCCCCTCAGCTTTTAATCATCTTGTATAGCCACCAGTCAACTCCTCCAGCCTGTTCTTACCAGGTTCTCCACCCAGTGTACAGCTCAGGGAAGGAGGGAGCAGCTCTGGACCCCCACACGATAGTGACCTCTCTGCTAGCAGTTGCTTAATTGTCTGTACCTGCTGACAGTCTGATTGACTTTCTCCTGTTTTTCCTTTCTGAGCAATGATTCACAAAGGATGAGAAAGGAGAAGGAATGGCACAAAGTACTCCAGCACTTTTGCTGCAGGTGTACTGGAAATCCCTGACACTGCCAGGGGAAAAAGCCTGGACATCCAAAATTTTGGCTGTATGTTTGAAGCACGAGCCCACCCTTCTTTTCACAGTGCAAATAAAGAGCAATGCTTAGCAAAGAGCACACATTATACAAGTAACCCAAGCAATACTTTTTGATCCCTGCATCAGTTGCCCACAACTGGGCAACACACCCAGTTGCCAGTAATAGGTCCGCATTAAGGTAACAAAGTCATCTTGGGCATCTGAAGATATATAAGGCTGTCTGTCCTATCTGTCCTGATGAAAGCAGAGCACTCTTTCTGACCTTTTCTTCTTGATTTATCTACTTTCTGTTTGGAAAAAAATATTGGGTTACATTAAAAAGAGCAGCAGAGTACCTCCATATTAAATACAATGCTGGAGAACAAACAATTAAATGCACACAAGGCACTTCATGATCACAGCTGCTGTAAACTGGTTCTGGCAGCAAAGAGATTTTCTCCCACTTAAGTGATCACTGGACCCATTCCATCCGTGTGATGATTTACTTTGAAAAGGTTTATTCTTCCAACAATAACTTAACAGAAACAGTCATGAACAGAGGGAGTCCTCTAAAATAACTGAGAAGTACATGAGAACAACGTGTGTGTGTGTGTTTTAAAATCTGTTGGTGTGTGTGTGGCTGTAATTTATAGCTCTGCATCTTAGATCACTCACTTAGGAGTCTGTATATGTTGCAGTACGTGGTATATAGCAAGAGGAAATAAATTGCTTTTTACAGCACTCCCACCTCTGATGCTGGGCCCATGGGGACTCATGCAGCTGGAGGACCTGGAGCCAAGAAGCCAAGAAGACACGGTGTCTGGTGTGCCCTTGCAGACCCTCAGCGTGGACCCATCTCTAGAAACCATGCCACAGAGCTGTCACGCTGCCTGTTAGCTATCTAAAAAAAAAAAATCTCTATGGAAGTAGCACTTCCAAACAGCAATTTAAGTTTCTGAGATAGTGCACAGGAGCCAGAAAACTGCTAAGGTCCAATTCATGATGTTTTCTGTTTTACAGTAAAATAACTCAATTGTTTTAGCAGGTTTCCTAAGAAAACAACGTGGTTTTGATTAGACTGTCTGATCATCTGTCTGTCATTCCTTCTGTCCCAGTCCCTTTTTTAAAACCCTGTGGCCAATTTCCAAGCACTTAAGCCTCGAAGATGACTGTATTCTCATAGCTGGACTAAGAATTGGCAGCTGGATGAAGAGGGAGACCAGAATTAGTGCTTCGACTGAGAGAAAAACAGGCACAGCTCAGCTGCTATGAATACTGCCAGCGGCTGGCTGGCTGACCAGCACCCATGTAAATCCAGTTTGCAAAGCTTTCGCCCCACTGGGGTATTAGCGAGGACAAAGGGCACCAATCTCAAGGAAATTAAGTTTCATACACACATTCTGTGGGCCAAAGCCAACTTGTTTTAAATATCAAAGCACAATTCTTTCACTTCCGAATGTGAAGTTCATCCAGGAATGAGGAGTAATACAGAAATCCTGTGCTTGTAAGTCCAGATAGAGCAAGGTATGGAAGCTCCCAGCTTCACACTGGGTTGCTAACTTGCTGCTGATTCCATACTTAGTTGAAATCAATGAAAATATCCATAATCCCAGATCTGTGCTGATAGACCCCCCAAGCACCATCATTCCTAGAATCCTCTGAAGTTCATGGGGAAAACAGGTTCAGAGCAGATGAGCTTCTGCAATGGGACAGATACTGTGAACGATGTTTCATGTAAATGAAATGAAATAACTCGCTGTCTAAAGACCATTGTTAGAACTTTATTTCCCCCTCCTACTGGACAGTTGCTACCCATGGCTAGTCACTAACCCTTTATCATATCATGTAACACCATATTCATTTCCTTGGTCTTTCCTGTGGCAGATAATACCTTTTTTTGCCAAAACAATTGAAAATTGAAAAAGTGCTGGCTACAGATATCAGCTGAGTCCTACAACATATTCATTCATCTTCTAGTCTTAAACCTAACAAAACCTACTCCATAAGGCTTAAGGTACAGGACAGGCTGAATGTGAGTGAACTCAGACAATCTGAGATGTTTTTCTGTCACAGGTGCCAGGCTCAAACACTCAGCCAACACTAACTCCTTCAATCCAAACTGGAGAGAACTGACCGGGCCTCCATATATAGAGCCCCCTTTACTTTGCAGGTCAGCCACTGCCCCTGCAAAAAAAGGGGTCCAAAACATTCAGGACAAGCATGGGTATAAGTGAGAATATTCAGCCTCACCTGCAAACTGAAGCTCATGAACCACTCAGGTGGGCTCTCTGCCTGAGTGGTTCCACCAGGAAACATCACTGAACTGATAACCACATCTCCTCTAACGTAACTTATGTCCGCTCATACCGTGTCATCTCCAGGTGGCGACCTCTCACATGGTTATCATACAAAGCATGATAATGGTCATCAATGATCTGGATGAGGGCATTGAGTGCACCCTCAGTAAGTTTGCAGATGACACCAAGCTAGGTGCGTGTGTCGATCTGCTTGAGGGTAGGAAGGCTCTGCAGGAGGATCTGGATAGGCTGCACCGATGGGCTGAGGTCAACTGTATGAAGTTTAACAAGGCCAAGTGCCGGGTCCTACACCTGGGGCGCAATAACCCCAAGAAGAGCTACAGGCTGGGAGAGGAATGGCTGGAGAGCTGCCAGGCAGAGAAGGACCTGGGAGTGATGGTGGACAGTCGGCTGAATATGAGCCAGCAGTGTGCTCAGGTGGCCAAGAAGGCCAACGGCATCCTGGCTTGTATCAGAAACACTGTGACCAGCAGGGCTGGGGAGGTGATCGTCCCCCTGTACTCGGCTCTGGTGAGGCCGCACCTCGAGTACTGTGTTCAGTTCTGGGCCCCTCGCTACAAGAAGGACATCGAGGTGCTTGAGCGGGTCCAGAGAAGGGCGACGAAGCTGGTGAGGGGCCTGGAGAGCAAGTCCTATGAGGAGCGGCTGAAGGAGCTGGGCTTGTTCAGCCTAGAGAAAAGGAGGCTCAGGGGTGACCTTATCACTCTGTATAAGTATATTAAAGGAGGCTCTAGCGAGATGGGGGTTGGCCTGTTCTCCCATGTGCCTGGTGACAGGACGAGGGGGAATGGGCTAAAGTTGCGCCAGGGGAGTTTTAGGTTAGATGTTAGGAAGAATTTCTTTACTGAAAGGGTTGTTAGACATTGGAACAGGCTGCCCAGGGAGGTGGTTGAGTCACCATCCCTGGAAGTCTTCAAAAGACGTTTAGATGTAGAACTTAGGGATATGGTTTAGTGGGGACTGTTAGTGTTAGGTCAGAGGTTGGACTCGATGATCTTGAGGTCTCTTCCAACCTAGAGATTCTGTGTGATTCTGTGTGATTCTGTGTGATAAAACTTGCTGAGATAGTCAAACAAGAGTTCCCAAATTGGGCTACCTGTGTTGGCCAATTCGGAAGCCACCAAACATTACCTGCTGGCCCTATGGCTACCACAAGAGCTTGTGGCAACACAGGAGCAACCTTTCCTTGCTACCGGTAAATCACAGAGATAATAGGTGAGTAACAGGTGGGATTGCCTTTATCCAGGACACCAAAGCTCCCATGGTAGAAGACCAGCTGAGATGAGGCCACACCGTAGAACTACAACAGCACAGGAATACAGCCCTGCAACACTGGCTTATCATTATATGTTCATGAAATGCCCAGCACAAAGCAGCGATGGCTGATTATGCCCTCTAAATACTACTGTGATACTAACACTAAGTGATTCCATTAGCAAGTTTATTTTGCTGGTTCTTAATTACAGAGAGACTTGGGAAGATATACACATCAAAGGAATCCTTTTCCCTAGCCAGATAAGTCTCTATTTATTCCTATGATATTTTAAAATTCCCCACCCTATTCAGCTTGGAAAACTGCTGCAGGCTGTTAGGATTTAAATCACTATATGCTTATTTGGAGACTTTAAAGGTAAATGAAAGGTTACATGGACTGGTACAGAACTGCTTCTATTCGGTATGTTTTCAGGTACATAAGAAACAGAATTAAATACCTTCCTGCTCTCCCAAGCTGTCCATTATAAACCCCAGGCCAGTCATTTCTTAACTGAATTTAAAAGCTCTCTGAAAATAATGCGATGTACCATGAAGCACAGAGCTGTCTGCTCGCAGCATTAACTCTGTAAATTATTATTAGCAAAAAACTTGTATCCATCAACTCTTTTCCCACACAATGTCCTGCAAAAGCATTGGTGGACTGACTTAAACACTGAAGGAACTGGGATTCAGAAAGGAACTTAAAGGAAGGCCACTACTAGGAAATAGACTTTACAGACATATATAGCCCTACAACCATTGAAATGACCCCAGACTGAGCACAGCAGAAGAAAAGGACTTGTCTCCAGTGAGAATGCAGTGAGCAGGGGTAGAGTTTCTTTTAAATTGCTTGTTTTGTCTTATTCTATATTTGCTCCTATTTAAATAGTGAGTAGTTCCCATTTATGTTCTAATCAGACCTAGCTCTTGAGATCCAAAGCTTTTCTTGGGTGTTGGGGATCTTTGTTTTAATGAGAAGCCATCTCAAAGCCTTGGACTTGGTGGGCCTCATCCAGCAGGAAATAACCTTTCTTCAGTTGTAAATCTGAAGTTTTTTATTTATTTATTTTAAATTAGTAGCTATAAGAAGTACATTATGAGAGGGTGTTCTGTGTAATCTGAAAACACATGAAAAGCATTCAAATACAACGGGAATGAAAACTATAAAACATGTCACAGATAAATGAAAGGCATAATTTGCACATCCCTCTGCTTTCAGTGCTGTTGTGTTGGAGAGGTGGGTTCTGTAATTTGAGCAAAAATTTCAAAAAGATATTATTTGCTGGGGCTTTTGCCTCCTGTCTACATGAACACACTGTCTTCAAGCTTTCCAGCAAAAGTCACCTGATGTCCAAACCATGTGAATATGTAACAGTGCAAAAGTACTCCCTGTGCCCTTCAAGATATTCACATAATGTCCTTAAGCCCTGCCATATACGACTTCAAAAATTTCATAACACTGTTTGCTCTTTGTTTTATTTCTAGATGCTCTAATTCTAAGAGCCCTGAAGAAATGACACGAAATCCGTAATGAAAGACCTAGTGATTTTAATAGAGTTTTTCCCTGAACCTAGATAGCCAGAAACATTTTCAACTGCTTAAGCAGAGAAGCAGTCATCACTGTAAGTATTCCTCCCAGGGAGAGACTGCATGAGCTGAGGGGAAGATCTAGCTGGTTATTCAGAGGGAAGGGAGCTGGTTCAGGACATTTTGATGGGCTCCTCCACCAAAGTGTCATCTCTGATCACTTTCACTTGCAGCCTTTCCATTTTGTGTGAATTAAAGAAAGAAATCAAAGTTGCCCTTAAACATTTTCAATCACTGTGAGCACACAATCTTAGTAGGGTATTAGAGGTGCTGGGAAGATGTTTGGGGTCAGGAACATGCTGCCATCCCTCTGTGCACCAAACAGAGTGCTGATGGTTGTTATCCTTTACTGCATATACATCAGCATGGTGTTTTTATATATTGTCATGTTTATGACCATCAGCTTGCTTAAGGTATTGTTAAACCTGTCCTTCTCTTGATTTTTCTCCCTTTACTTATAGAAAGCGAAGTAACTTATTCACCCAAAAAGCAGGGCCAGCAGTATCCTCCTTCATGAGTCTTTTTCCTGCTGCAGAAGGAGGTACTTCAAACCCCTCACCTCTGGCTGCTTGGACCACTGGGGTGGAGGAGAAGGAAGAAGCCTTGCAGACCCTCTGCTACACATCCCCAGACAATAGCGATGTTTTTCACATTTTCTTTCCTGAGAAATCTCTCTCCATTCTCTCCTCAGTTATGTAGCCCCACACATTTACTTTTAAGTCTTTTTTCTCTCTCTAGCTAGACAGAAGACATCATTAATCAATTTTGTGCTGTGTGAAGACACAAGCAAAACAACCAAACACTCCCTATTCTGATGGATCACCTGTGGCTTAATCGAGACAGTTTTGAGCCATCTTACAGTTCAATACACCTACCAGCACACAGAGCTGGGCTTTCTATGAAGCAACAGGGGCAGACCATACCCATGGAGCCTCCTGGTGCTGCTTGCCCCTCGCTGCCCACTGCCAGCAGGCAAGGTCACCGTATCTAACGTCCTCACTATGAGGTTCGTGTGCTCATTTTCACTGATCGGTGCGTTCCAGCTGGGTTTTACTACTCAGTAGATTGCTTCTGCAAAAAAAATGTAAACATCCATAAACACGGACTGTTTCACCAGTTAAAAGCATGGCTGCATGGGAAGGGATGGGAACATAACTGCATAGCTGTGTAAAACCCAAAGCCACAGTGGTCACAGCAGGTAGATGGCTTCAAAGCTGCTCCTGTCTTTGGACTTCAGAATTTCACCCTTGACAACAAATACCACTGCAAGGTAAAGAAGCTCTGACTTCACATCATATTCTAAATAAAATAAACATGGCAGCTTGGGCTGTATACCATGTTTCTTTACATTTGTCAATTTCTTGATTAAACTTCTTGACTTGAATAAAATTTAAATGCATACGAATGCATTAGTAATTAATTCATCTGTCCTCAGCACCCACCTAAAGTAGCTTCTATTTGCTATCAGAACACCCACAAAAGTCAAACTGCTAAGAAAACTGCTCAGTGGAAATGATTAACAGCATAGCTTGGTGTATGTGTCTTAGCACATGCTGATTTTTCTTGTGTTTCTATTTTTAATTCTACAAAGCGCCATTCAATAACGAGTTCCACTTGCTGAAAGGTCTTTTGTATCATGCAATAATAGAAGAACTGAGTACTCGGGAATGCAGCAAACAATTGGCAAACAAAAGATCAGATTATCTCTATTTTCATTTTATCGTGTTCTTATTTCATAAAAACAACTTTTTGCCTCCATCTAAACCCTACTCACTGTGATTACCACATAAAAAAATCACTGTAAATTTATAGGGGTCTGAATGTACAATCCGTTTTCCTCCTCTTCACTTACACTACTCATTTCTTTATTTTCTTTTCTTTAGGGCTATTCCAATTTTTCTACTTTGACATCAGGCACTTACAGTACAGGATTAAATCCAGACCACTCAAATTGCGTGTAATGTCCTTTACTGAGAAGAACTGCAACTATTTTACATTACATCCCAGTTATTTAATAACTGTTAAACCTCCTTTCCCCTGCAGCAGAACCCAACCATTTGCAGTGAAAATGTAACCCCCTGTGTTAGGCAGGAGCCTCCTCCCTTTCAGGCTCCTGGCACACAGTAGTGCTCAGAGCAACCAGCTGCAATTAAGCATGTCCAGGGGAAGATTTGTTAAGCTCTTCTGCTCCTTCAGGAGAGACAATTTAAACTATAGATCTAAGAACCAGATTTTTCTGTTACATGATGCACAGACATTTTCTGTAACAATTTTTTTCAAGTCATCTAACATTTCCCATGCAGACCTCATAGCTCTGGTGATCAGTGCATTACACATGACAGACAGAAAGATTTTAGCCTTTGTATTTCACTTAAGCCAGGGATTGTGAGTAGGCTGCTACATTAAATCAATTTTTTGGTTCTCACACTGTAACACAATAAAGTCATGTTAAGTTTTCCAGCACTGGCAAAGAAAGCTAAAAGAAAATAGCCTTGTCCCAATACAGATTTAAAACAGAATCAGAATCGCATCACAGAAAAGATAAATTAAGGATGTCAGTGTTTAAGGCAAACTCAGAAGACTAATTCTGATATACTCAATGTATATGATGTTGTATTTCTCTGCCTACATGTGATTGCAAGTGTTAGAGATTACTAATCAATGTTTTGGGGAGTAGGGCCTTAAAATATAGATATTTTCTCATAATGACAGAAAACCATCGGTTTCTGTTAAAGTTTTTGCAAGCACAAACCCCTCCACCTGTGCTGCAGCCCTGGGGGGCTGCAGAGCTGCCTTAGCAGCCCGTCCTTCCTCCTGCCTAAGATGCATGGATGTGGTGCTGAGTTGGTACATGTGGGAACTGGCAAGTCAGGGCACAGCCACGCTGCTCCTCCTGCGCCTTGCCAGTTAACCCAGCGTTCCAGCAAGACATGACAGATCTGTGCAAGCGACAGCAGATCAATTTGGAAAAAAAATACAATACAAAATAAAAGAAACAAAAATTAACAACAACAAAAAGTACGTTTTTCTTTCTCTTTCCCTCCAGAATGAGCTTTCCCCACTGTTGCCAGCCTGGAGCAGGGTCCAGGTGGATGTAATTCCTAGCACTACAGCAGCACATCTCTAGGAGCACAGCAGTTCCACTTGCTGAATTTGCCTTCTTTTCATGCCACAAATGTTACTATCTAAACAGGGCTTATAGGTAGAAAGCTGGGTGCTGCATAATGTATTGTTCTTTTTTCTCATTTTCCATTGCCTGTATGTCCACAAGTGGGTCTGGCCTCCAAAGAAGCGGTGAGTGTCTGAATTACTGCCATGAGTGAGTGGGAATACAGTCCAAAAATGCAAATTTTTGCCCACATTCTTGTTGTTAACATATTAAAGAGAATGTTATGCTAAAGTTCAGCTGCCAGCGCTTTCATTTTTTTCAGACTCCTATTACAGAGAAGTGCTGAGCTTATTTCTTGAGCAGTCAAGGCAATTTCAGTGAACTGTAAAGCAACTGAGCTTCTGTGTTGAACTCTTGAAGCCAAGCCCATAATAAGTGAAATATACCATATACAGGGAAGGAGATATAACTTAGTACACTAAGTTTGTGTTTTTTCTTAGAAAAACTTAAAAGGAGCAGATTTCGGCTGAGATCACTTTGCCTTCAGTGTCCTGTCACCAAAATGACTACAAAGCAGATGTTTCTGTTACATATATTCCTTTTGAAACAACATCACCTTTTTGGTTGGGTTTCGTTTGTTTGATTGTTGTTGGATACTTTTTATTTTGAAGAAATCTTTCTTTAATTTTCCTAGACAAATATCAATGAGAGCCTCAGGGAAAACAACTTTTCAGCAATAATTTGGTCGCTCTCTTTGGAGCTGGTTCATCCAATATCTTCCTTTTAAAATCTCCCCGCTCAGCAGAGAGGCCTGAACATATTTCATTATAATAATAATGTGTAAAATGTGGGTATCACACAGTCATAATCATGCACTTTTACAGCAATTATCTGCCCTCACAACTGGAAGAGGATGGTGCCTTGATGACTCACTGTGAACATAAGCCGTGTAACTAACAGTTCATTAAGCCAGCGTGTAAAATGTAGTACAGTAAACCCAATGTCCAGACTGCAAATGAACCGTGGCAGCTCTACAAGTGGCTCAGCTGAGGTGTGCACAGGGCCATCAAGAAGCTCACAGAGGCCTTCAGGGGACCACCAGCAAGGGAAGCAGAGCACTGGGATTACTGGGATAACTCCTCCTTGTATTGGCACCGTAGCTAACAAAAATCTGCCTAGAGACATTGAATGAAGCTCACTTGCTCTGTTTATACATCTTGAGGAAAAAAAGGAAAAACAAACAAACAAAAGAATAAAAAAAGAGTGGTGAGGTCTGGGTGAGGTCTGGAAGGCCAATCTCTGTTACCATGCTTCATCTCCGACTGCTGATCATATACATGAATTAGTTCCCATGAGCTGGGAAGCCAAGTCCACATGTGAGAGATGAGTGGAGCGGCATGGGTTTGATCTCAAGACTGAGCTCTGTGCATTTTCTGATGTCAAAGAGCTGCAGCCCTTCCTTGAATTGAATGTTATCTTGGGTTTCTGTGCCTTCCCGTGAGCTGCTTTCACAAGAGTTTTGGGGCACAGTCACGCACCTGATCAGTGAGGTTAGTGTTACTACAGAGAAAAAAACAGAGACATCCCTAGAAAAGGCAGAGAGATGGCATGGTCATTCAAGCCTTTGCTCTAGAGGCAATCAAGCCAAAAATGACTTCTATCACACACACACACAAACAAACAAACAAACAAACAAAAAAACCTCCAGAATTATATACTGTGGTTAAGTACAAAGTTTGGAAAGCATCAATGCATCAATACCAATACAGGAATTTGAAGAAGAGTACAAGTGTTTGGAAGTGCCTTCCCATTAAAAAAAAAAAAAAAAAAGCACAATCAGCACAATCTTAGCTGTAGCTTTATCTCTCACAAAAGAAAAAATAAAATTAAATTGAAAAGGAGACACTGGAATTACTGGAAGCCTGTTTCTCTACTTGTGATGGTTAACTCATTTTCAAGTGATAAATTGAGCTGGGTGGTGCCACAAACTGATCAAGAGCTTTAGTAGAGCCTTTTTTTTTTATGTTTGTCATATACACACAGATACATGGCAGTTTCTTATGTATTTTCTGCAGAAAGACTGAAGACTGCTAACGCAGCTTTGTGTACACATTCAGTTTAGTCAGTTGATGAGGCACTGTCCCACATGAAGTAAGACACAGATGATATCCTCCCAGAAAGGTAATTTGTGTCGCCTTAAGCAGCATTCCCTAGAGACCACTGGTAATGGCAGACAGCTTTCACCTGCACGTATCTGGTTAGCTAAAATGAGATTGGTTCATTTTCATCTGCTGGTTTGGCTAAACATCAAGATCATTCTTCGTATCTGTTTGTTTTTCTTCTTTTTTTTTTTAAAGTTCCTATGAGAAGTGTTTAACAATTCCTGTACTCGTGTTGAGGAGATGGAAGCATGATAGCAGTGAGAACATGCCAGCTCTGTCACAATCTAGACATGCAGGTACACATGATTTGATCACACCCTGTCATCTGACAAGCCTTCAGGTAGCAGAGATCTGTATCTCTTGGACGAGTTTTAATAACTGAGGAGCTAAAGCTGTGAAGAACCAAGCTCTTCCTACCCACCCACTTCTTTGTAAGATTAAGTCCTAAATCTCTCTGAACATATTTCTTTGCTAAAAGAATATTTAAGCTATATTTTAAATCTTGTCTCTGTTGCAGCTACACAATTCAGTTCAGTTGCTTTAATTGTGAAGCCACTTCTCAGACACCAAGCATAATGATGTAAAATCAGTGAAGTTCATTTACGATCTGGTGATGATCAGCCAGCTAAAAGCAATTCTTTGGTGTTTCAGAAGAACTCATGTTCAAATACAAACTGAGAAGTCAGCTGACATTGGGACTTAGGGTACAACTTTAAGTCAGCTCAGTTTTCAGAGGGTCCCTTCAGTCTTCACTTCTAATACTTCTTCACTTTTTCTTCCTCTCTTCACTCTTTTTACATCTCTGTTCTTCCTAGCTCTTTCTTCTCTTATTCTATGGCTTCCTACTCTCCTCTTTTCTTGCTAATGCAGTTGGCTGCAGCCACAGCATAAATGGATCCAAACATTTTCTGTTTCAACCCTTCAGGACTGTTTAGTCTAAGGCCCAAGAGCAGAAGAGGGAGAATGTGAAGGACCAGATCTTCACAGTACAGACACCTTTTAGTGATTACCCCAGCCCTGGTGGTTTTGGATTCCTGTAACCACAGGCCTGATCCTCAGTGCCCCTGAAGTCTATTTACAACATGTTTAATAATTTCCACCAGCTGGCTCTTATTGAGAGTGTCACTCAATATTTATGTAACATTTTCATGTATCAAATAACACGGCAAAAAAAAAAAAATCTGTCTTAACCAACCTTATTGTTTTTAGGCTGATAAATTTTTGTTTTTAATTACCAGACATTTGTTGTCAGCAGTTTTTCTCTGGAGGTTCTCAAAAACCCTGTTGGGAAAGAGTGCTCAAGCCTCCTTTCTCCTCAGCAGACTTTGGATCAGTGCTGAAACACAGTATTTGAAGGTCCTTTTCACTTTTAGGATCAATAACCTGGAAACAAAGGAGTGCAATTAAAATTAATGTCCGATGTGGTTTAAAAAATAGTTGTGAATGGCTTTGAATCCTGACATTTCAACTGGGAACGTAGTTAATTTAATAACAACAAGAAAGCAACAATCACATGAGGACGCTACAGTCATATGATTTTTTTTGCATAGTCAGTCACAGGTTTGACTTTGATTTACGCTCCCTCTCCTTTCTGCCAGATAATGAGGGCTTAGTTTAAACAAGCCTGGTATCCCTAAGGCTATTGCCTTCACCTCTTTTCCTGGCTTGGCAGCAGGAGGGAGATCTGGCTACAGACAGGAGGCTGCTGAACCATGGAGTCTCCATATGCAAGATGCACTTCACTCTTCACATGGCCTGGGATCCTTCTCTCTGTGCTGTTGGGAAGACAGGGGCAAAAAAGACACTCCTGTTTTCTGCTCACCCATGTCTGGCTTCACACACAAAGGCCATGACTTACTCTTTCTGAAAGACCTCCAGAAGGAGTCTTGCCTTGCATCCATCAGGAGCTTTTAAGAGGTCAGGACATCAGAGTCTGTGTTTCTGAGAAAAAATGCTGGCCAGGGTGCTCCAGGTAGTGACAATAACTTCCAGGTAATAGAAAATGTTAGGGGAAAAAAAAAAAAAAGAAAAAGGAAAAAAAAAAGACACTAAGAAAAAAAAATTAAAAGAAGTCATACTTGTAAAGTCTCCTCTCTTTGGACAATCTCTTCATTTTGTTTAGAGTATGTTGGATCTACAGATTTCCACCTGCCTTGCCCAATATAAAAATGGCTTAGTGTTGCCCAGCTTGCTCTTTTCTGGCTAACACCTCACTTGCCAGTGATTTTTGGGGTCACTGAAACCATTGTTGAACTCCCATCTTGAGGACTGTATTTGATTCTATGCCTTGTCTCATCAAAGCTTGTTTTCTGCTGGAAAAAAAAAAAAAAAAAAAAAAAAAAAAAAAAAAAAAGCAAGAAACTTCATGAGGCTGCCAGGACCAACATAAAATTCAGTCGTTGCACCGCTTATGGAAGACCACCTGGGGAAGGTATCTATGCTGATGAAGCATGTTGAACCTGAATTTGAACCATAAGTGTGGTGTTTGAAAGTATTGCCCTCCTCCTCTTCAGCCACTGGCGACACCTTATTATTAGGTTGGACAGTAAAGCCTACTTTTAATTTATCTCTGTACACCACACACCACATTGAAGTGCTTTCAGTGCTTTGGTCACGGCAACTAGTGACCTAGATATTGGCTGGCCATCACTACACAGCCTGTGATCATACCTCTAATTGTGGACATGTCACGTCACACAGCTGTGGCATGGTGGTACACACATGTGCCCACTAAACAAGCCCTTAAATATTTTTTTTCCTTAAGGATCAGCTCTAATCAGGAGCCATGTCCAGGGAAGTGCTAGAATCCACCAGTCTCCATCCAGTTTGCAGTCTGTTGCCCAGCATGTGGGAAGAGAAACATGTTTAAGTAGTGGTGGGCCCATCAAATGCAATGAGCTGTTGCAGTAACACTAGCAAATCAGGCTAGGGTGAGAGTTAATTTGGATTTCTGGAAATAAATGTTCCTAATTTAAAAACAAATTAAGTACCAAAATTGATCATACTATAAAACTAGTATAAAAATGCCTGCAAGGTAAATGGTGTGGCTCTAAACAGGTCTCTCAGAAATCCCAGGGAATGCTGAAAGCAAAAGGAGTGAGTCATAAGCACATGAGCCGAAAGAAGCTGAAGACAAAATCATGCATCTCTGCTTAATTCCATCACATGATGAGTCCCGGGGCCCTTCATTTAATTGGAGAGCTGCGCAGCGGAGAAACTTTATTCTCACTTCTCAGCGGAGACCGACGGAGTTGCTGCGTGCAGGAGCTGGGTGCCCTCCACTCCTCCGTGCGCACCGACCCGACGTACGATCCCTCACACCATGAGCGGGGCTTGCCGCTACCTCGGATTCCTGCTCCTGGTCGAAGTGGTGCTCTGTGCTGCTGCCACGCGTGAGTCCTTCATCCCTTTCCTCTCTCCTGTCCTGAGACTGTGCTGTAAAACCTGCCGCTCCTTGCAGGCGTGGTGGTTCCCGTAGCTCTACTGTCTGTAGGAAGATGCCAAGAGCTGTCCGGTTGTCTCCTGGCAGATAGACAGTTGACTGGAGCTTTGGGGTTCATTTCCTCAATTCCTAACAATATTTCCCCAGTTCAAACCTGGCCAAAAAGACAGAGGCAGTGTGGATTTCTCATAGTCTGCTCAGCTGTGTCTGGGAGAAGCCACCAAACCTCTGCATCCTGAACCTCAAGGAGCCCAGTCAAGGAGCTGGACCTTCCAGCTGTGGTGGATGGGCACTGGACTGGTCCTGGTCTTCTTCCCAGACTCCAGCTTGGTTTACAGTCTTACGCTGACTCACTGAGCTTGGTGCTAGGAACCCAGAAATGGGAATTTAGGGTCAAGTTCCAGCATCTGAGAGAAAGAAACTGAAGAAAGAGCTGAGATTGCGCATACCGCTAGCCTTGCACCTGCCTCCAGTGGGGAAAAGTCATAGATGTAGAATTGGACAAGTGTACAATGGCATTTACCGAGGACACTTCCCCAGCCTTCAGTGATTTATAGCACCAAAACTTCCTTGGTCAGATGTAGAACCATTGTATTTAACAGTTTTTACTGGACTTCTCTTCTGCCAGTTTGTGCACTCAGGTTTTGGCGGTAGCCCATGTAAATTTTGAGCACGCACAACATCCTGCCAACAAGAAATTTCACAGCTTAACTGTGCCTTGCATGAAGAAATATCTTTTTTTTTTCTTTAGTGTGTGTGTGCTTAGAACCTATAACCTGCTGGTTTCATTTGATTGTCCTTAACTTTTGTGCTTTCAGAAACTGAAAAATTGCTTCTTTCACCATGCTGTTCTTGATTCTGTTTTTATACTCTCCTCTGTCACTTCTTCTGTAGGCTCAAGACATGGTCTATTTAGCTGTTCCTCATATGGAAATGATTCCATCCCTTTGCAGCATCCTTGCCACCTTTCTCTGTAATTTTTTTAGCTCTTTTACACCCTGCTTGAGCTGCAGAGAACAGAGCAGCATACGGTATTCAAGACACGAGCACACATGGAATTATACAATGCTGTAAAGACATTTTGATCTCCGTTCTCTAACCTTTTCCTAGGTTTTCAACTATTCCCGAGCACTGCATTCAAAACTATAAAGCTACAAGATCTCATTTCTGAGTGGCAATAGCTAGTTTAGAGCCTCTCATTCTTTAACTTTACCTAAAGTTACATTTAACCATGCTGAATTTCATGTTGTTACATTGTTGAGTCATTGAGTCTCATCCAGTCCTCCTCTCTACTACTTTATCATGCTGTCTTTGGCAGAGTAAAGAACTTCACTGTTTACCTGTTTTCCAGATTATTAACATTTAAAATTATTTCATCAATGGTGGAAACTAGCCGCTTGCTCACAGCTTTCAAACATCCTAAGCAATCATTTACTCATGTGAAATCCTTCTTGTCCCATGGAAACTTAGCTCCTTTATGCGCCTTTAGCAAGGAGCCTCACCAAATGCTGCCTGGAACTCAGGCAGACTGTAACCAACAGGTTACGCGCTCTCTGGCTCCCTCAGCAAAACTTGAGTATATTTGTGAGGAACGCACTCCTTTTACAGAAAATCATATTAATCCCCTGTATCTGCTAATTCTGTTCTTCACTGCTGTTTCTACCAGCTTGTCCAATTTGAGTATCACACTTTTTGTAATCCTCTAAATCTTCCCTGGAAATGTTTTTAAAAACTGTCATCACAGTTGCCAACTTTTGTTTCACAGCCACTGAAGCAGTTTTAAGCAAGACTTTACATGCTGTGGTTAGCAGCTCATTTACTTCACTCTTGAATAACTTCCACACCTTTTGAGCCACCTGAGCTAGACAACTCTTTTGTTTGTTAATTTCTTCTGTAATTCTTCTTTTGTGCCAACACTTCATTTTGAGAGAGATTCTCCATCATCGTAAAGAAAAACTCTGGCACAGAAGTCTCTCAGGCTCCTCCTTTGTGAAAGAAAATGTAAACTAATGTATATTATTTTTGTGCCATTGCTTTTTCTTCCTTGAATGCTTCTTCTGTATCTATTTCATCTATTGGCCCTACAGACTTGCTGGCAAGCTTTCTACTACTTTTGTATTTTAAAAGATTAATTAGTAGGTTTTATGTTTTTGCAAGTTGTTTCTCAAAGTCTCTTCTGTCCTGCTTTATTATGTTCCTACATGCAACTTCGGTAAGGTTACATTATTTTCTGTGTTCTTAGCTTAGCCATAACATCAGCCTTGTCCCATTCTGCTCTTTAACTATGTCATCTTTTTATTGCTATTCTAACATTCACTTTCTCTCTATCATGGCTAACACACTATCACAGGAAATGCTGAACTTCTTGACTTTTCTGTATTTTTCACCAAAATGAAAACCAGAATGAGAAAGAAGAAAGCCTATTGAAGTTAAGATCTTTTCTCCTATGACCACCTCACCGAAACTATTATAGAAATCATTTCCTTAGATTGTTTTATTACTGTCTATTTTGAACTGAATCGCTCTAATTTTATATTATGACCAACATCTGTTCTTGAGTGCTTTGGGCTGGATTTTCTTTAGGTTGGTTGTGTTTTGTTTATTTTTTGTGTGTGTTTTTTTATTTATTTTGTTGTTGTTGTTGCTGAAGAATAAATGCATTACTTTAGATTTAGCAATGGAAAATCTTCAGTTCCATGTGTTAGAAAAACTAGAGCTAAAGTATTTGCTCATCTTAAAAATGCCTTTGTCTAGTTCTGAAGCTTGTGAAATGTTTTATATTTGATTGAAATACACAAAGCACATCAGGGAGGCACAGAAATGCCCAAGGAGCTTGTGATTTAGAAGCAGTGACCATGGTTATTAGTAAAGCTGGACCAAAAAAAATGACTTCTGAATTCAAAAATTGTTATTCAAAATTAAAAGCATTTATAAAGTTAAAAGTGTTCCATCTCTTTTTGATGAAATGAATACTTGGGAGAAAAAAATGATTGAAATGTTTTGAACTTGCAAAATCAAAACATCGTAATCTTTACATAATTTTTCAATAAAATCAAAGAGAATGGGAAAAACTAGGAAAAAAAATCCCTGACTACTTACTTTCAAATAAGATGAAATTAATTTCTTGACATAAAATGCAATTAAGCTTGATAAGCCTTTGTGAAATATTTTATAGTCTCTAATCTGTTGTTTTTTTCCCCCTGAGAAAAGTTTCTGAAGGACAGTATTACCCAACTCTGCTTCTGACCAAGACTGAAAATAATAGAGCATGTGATACAGGCCACTGAGTAAATACCAGTCATGATGTTATGCTCTGCTCACATCAAAATATATTAACTCTTCAGGAAAGTCTTGATCCAAGTGGTCTAAGTGAGGCTGTGAGGAGTTCCTGTAGGGCAAAAGAGTATGGGAGATGATGTCTCATAAAATCTCTAAAATTTGCCCTTTTCCTCTGACCTATCAGTCCTCAAACCTCAAGAGACTAGGGAGAAAGCTACCAGCATCACTTCAGAGTGACCACTGAGATGGGACTGGCTGAGGGAAGTCCTGCCCAGCTGAAATTTCTCTGGGTGGCAAAACGCCAAGAGAAAACAACTCCTACCTCTTCTTTAGTGCCGTTTTTCTGGCTCTTCCTTGCAGTAAAATTAGGAGTCACATGCCCATAAAGACCGTGCTTAGACTGGCTGCACCTGCTCTGCACCTTTTCCAAAAGTGGGAGAAACTCCAACACACTTGGTTTTGTAACACCACGTAGGGCCATTCCTGTCCTTCTTTATAACTCTCTGCATTTTCCTTGAAATCAACCAATTCTTTGCTGTACTTGGGTATAAATCTCAGAAGCATCCAGCATCTGGTAACTTTAAAAGTCACGAGAAGCAGAAATCCTAACTCCCTTGATCTTGTGACAGAATGGCACACCCAGCAGTTACCTGATTAACATGACAGGGTTGTTTAAAGCCTCCAGGCTTTAATGGAACTCTGCCTGTCAGCCGGCTTATGAACATGCTTCTGTGGCATCCTCCAGTGTCTGACATGTTCCTACAGGTTACTTGGATATTTATTTTGCTTCCCATTGTGTGAGTACTTTGTGAGAGAAAGAGGGATCCTCGAAGGCCTGGGAAAAGTTTGAGTCCATCATTTGTAGTAATATGAGAAGAAAGAGGTTATTAAAGTTATTTAATCTGAGCCATTTTAAAGTAATAGGCGTGGAGCTAATATGTTTTTGTTGTTATATTACAAACACATTGAATTTACTACTCAGTTCTGAATTTCCTTTTCTGGAAATGCCAGCTTCTGTTACGATTGGTTCCACCCCTCCCACCCAAACCACCAGCCAGCTCACCAGAAAAGCCTCACTGGGTCAAAATTCATTCCTAGCATAACTTCCACTAGAGCACAACCCAGACACACAGGGAATTTAGCCTGCTACCCTTTCAGTCACAGATTTATTACCAGTCAAGCACAAAGCAGTCAGCAACAGCAGTCAAGCAGCCTCTTTACAACTGGCCTGACTGTTGCACGGTTATCTCCATTCATAAGAACAATTGCTCTGAGATGGTCAAAATGTTGTAAAACTTTGCATTCTTCCTGTGGGGAGCCTGCAATAGTGCAAGCAGAAAAATGTCAGGCTGTCAGTGGCAGAATTGTCTTTGTGCTGGTTGTAGCTGATTTAAATGTCCAGAGCTGCAGTGACAAAATTCTGTAACATTCCACTGGCAAAGAGTTTTCTAAGCAGCACAAAAATACAGCCACAATGAGACAGCTGTTCAGCACGGGCACAATGCTTTATAGGGCAGGAGGGAACATAGTAGCCCATTGCATGTTTGCTTTTCTATCCAGGGTTTCAAGATGTGCTGAGCAATGGAAGAAATCCTCCTGTTGCATCCTACAAGCAGGTACAAGGCTGGTCTAGCGATCAAAATAACTGGAATGAAAACCTTTATCCTGTCTGGGAGGAAGATGATCCCAGGTGGAAGGACTGCTGGAAAGGTAATTGCACATATGCAGTTCACTGAGAAAATTGGCCATAAAACCCACTCCACTGAAGAGTGCGGGTGCTGCAGTGCATTTTTCATAAGTGCAATGTTCACAGCTGCTGCAAGCAAGAGCAAAGTAGAGACAATTGGGATTGATGCCATTACCGGAACGCTATCTGAAGCAGCAGAATAGTGAGTTGTTACAGTAAATGCTTTCCCATAGCTCATAGCCTCAGACATGAATACTTATTAAGATGTATTGATGGCCAGGGCTCTAGGATAACCCTTTCTTTGAAGCATGCCCTACAGGATATGCAGCTTCAACTTCTACCTCAGTAGGGTACTGTGGGTTTCAGGTTAACAACTTCTGTGTAGAGCCTGTTTATTATCATCTGCTCTGAGCTGAGGTCTAACAGCTGGGGAGAAATAAAAATATTTTGCTTTGGAATCTATCAACTCCATGGGTAAAAAGCTCATTCTTAGCTCTAAGAAGGAAATGAATGACAGATCAGTAAGTTACATGGGGGAAAATGATGAATCCCTATTGTCCTAAATTGGGACTTTGATGAGAGCACAAATGAGTGAGGAGCAGAAATTCCCTTGGAAATAAAGGAGGAATAAACAAAACATTCCTAAGGTAAAGGGTGCACAGCTGCAGGTAGCTGCTGCTCTGATGCATCCATTAATGCTGTGAAGACCAATTTTGTTTTTTACAGGAGGAAGAGTGACAGCCAAACTGGTCACTGATAGCCCAGCACTGGTAGGATCCAATGTGACCTTTGTTGTGACTCTCCAGTTTCCCAAGTGCCAGGAGGAAGATAACGATGGCAACATTATCTACAAGAGAAACTGTACCCCGGGTAAGTAATGGCAATCTGCATGCACTGTACATGCGTCTCACTACTGTACTGGTGTGAAAGCACCATAAATCTTTGAAATCGTGAACAGTCATGGTGCTTTTAACTGATAACTACACTAGTGTCTAGCCTGGGTCGTACCTTTTTCGTTCCTCAGAAGATCACTGTAGTATTTTTAGCATTCTGCACCTGTTACATATAATGACCAAGTAATTTAAGGAGATTTGTCTTGAGTATAAAAATGGCTTCCCAAAATACTTTAATTGGCTTTAATTTGGCTTCCTAACAAAACTGGTGCTGCTTTTCAGCTCAATCGCAAGGTTGAACAGTCCCTGGGAGAGTACAGGTTCAACTGATCTCTCAGTCACACTGTTTTTGTCAAAATTTGCAAAACTGTCTATTTATAAAATTGAGTTGTTGTTGCTTTTTTTTTTTTTTAATTACATACTGTAGAACTCACTAGCAATCTTTTGTATCTTGGAAAACTCACAAGAAAGTGTAAGTCTCACATTCCCCCATTTTAAGAATTGGAAACAAGAAGAAAAATAAATAAAGCATTTAAAAAACAAGCAATCTCTTCATCAGAGAATCACCTTTTTTATGTTATGTATATGCTCCATGAGGAAAAAAAAAAAAAAAAACCAAAAACATAATGACTTCAATGTTTGAAGCTGCCAGTAATTTTCATTTCAAGGCATATCAACATTTTTTTCAGCCTATGTTCTACTTTATCACCATCTAATGCTTTGTTAACTGTTGATAACCATTTTCTACTTAATGTCTGTTGTGCAGTTTGAGGAAGGAAACTGTCTTTTCATTATTCAGAAAGGAACTGAAATTCATGTCTAAGTTATTTAAAGGTGCCATAGAAAATTATTTTGACAAAACAAAATAAGTCACTTCCTCACAGTGTTTCCATGGCTGCCATTTCTACTCAAAATTTAAAATTATGCTTGCCAAATGCCAGGGCAAATTCACTAGCTTCAGTGAAACACTAGAATTGCGTGCAGTTGACAGAAATTTTTGGACAAGCAACTTAAATTGTGTCTGGCCTATTATACTAATTTTTTAATCCTCTAAACAAAATGGTTCCAAGCAAGAAAAATGTGGTGTTTACACTAAAAACAAAAACTAACAAAACAAAAACAAAGGACAATCTTGGGAGAACTGAATGTCAGTCTAAAAATATCCCACTTACCCTGCTGCTTAAGTGCAGAAACTTTGCTGTAACCTGGGGTGTTTGCCTCCTGATTCCTCATTTACTGCACAATTCTCAGTTGACCAGGAACATGTCCTGTTTCTACATTTAGATTTCCCAGCTTCCCAGGATCAGTATGTCTACAACTGGACTGAATGGATTGACAGCTGTGGCTGGGAAAACTGCACAGGCAACCACAGCCATAATGTGTTCCCAGATGGGAGACCTTTCCCTCATAATCCTGGCTGGAGAAGAAGGCACTTTGTCTACCTGTTCCATACATTCGGTTAGTACTGCAACATACCTCAGTGTGGCTGATTCTGCAAAGCTTACATTCATTCTGTACCTCAACTCATTTCACCAGTATCTTTCGTTAAAAGTCCTTAACAAGATTCCACACTTCTTTAGTGGAGACTCTGAATTCATTCCCCACTTTCCAGGGAGGCCACCAATTGTTATGTTATCTTCTACTAGATTTGGAAAACATGTATTACCAGATCTTCAAGTCTGCATTCACAGAACTACCACTGAAGAAAAATAATTTCCTTTCCATAGTACTCAAGAGACTTTCCTAGGAAAACAGAGGGTCTAGGCAGGTCAGTCAGATGACTTACTGACCAGTCACTGCCATTTCAGATTCTTAAATTTAAGAGAGAACACAGAGCTGTATATGTTCAGATCAATTTAATGGTACAGCACATCTTGACTCTGGCAAGAAGGTGAAAATTGTCATTGACCATGTCATACTGTTCTGGTCACAGATGCTGATTTTCCAGCTGTGAGTATGTAATGGTTGAGCTATTCCTGACATTGGCTACATACTGAATCTTAGTATCCTGATTTAGGTTGAGAAACTCAGCATTACCATTAGTATCATTCCAAGTAATAATGTCCCTAATTTTACATAGAGGTGATACCTACCTCAGTCTGCTGACATGAAGAAAAATGAATAAATGTATGCAAAGGGTTCTGGGGTACGAAGCAAGAGGCATTATATCTTTTTGCTACACTGAAGGCAAACAAACACAAGATGACTTAAAATGCCTAAGAGGTAATACCATCCACTACGTAATCCTAATAACATAACACAATTTGTTTGGAAAGATGAAGATGCCTTGGCAAATGCCCTTTCTTAGATCAGTGAAATCTGGGACATCTGACACCTTTGGAAAAAAAAAAAAAAACAAAAAAAAAACAAACAAACAAAAAAAAAAAAACAAACAAAAAAAAAAAAACAGAAATAATGGGAGTAAACACATTGAAAAAGTGCTCTAGAAACACTTACCAGATAACTGAAAGACAATTCTGAACTGTACATTTTGATTTAGACAATCTAAGATTCACAGAGATATAGGTCCTCAGAAACGATTTTTCGTAGCTGGCCTTAAGGAGAAAACATATTACAAGTTCATGTTCTGTTTCAGGTCAGTACTATGAAATAATTGGACGATCTTCAGTGATTTTTTCAGTCAACACAGCAAATATCACTCTTGGCAAACACGTAATGGGAGTATCCATTTACAGGAGAGGGCACTCAACATACATTCCAATTGCAAGAGCAAGTGCCATTTATGTTGTAACAGGTGAGTGTGCTGAAATAAACTGATAAAATACTGGGGGTATTTGTTGGTTAGGTGTTATAAGAATTCAGCACAAACATCATCTGGCATGAAAAGAAGGCTGAGAAAGGTTCTTAATACAAATGTGAAATATCTGGTAAATTGCCTTGAATAATGTAATTTATGTTTGTACCTGTCTCAGTTTTGACAACTCTACTTTGTGATGAAGCATGATTTACTAGAGGAAACATGGTTTCCACAGATGCCTGTGATTCCTTATTTGTTCCTGTACTTTTCTGGGTACCTGTTTCCCACTAACATTAACTTGTCAGATCGGTAAATCAAACTAAAGTGGAAACCCATATAATAATATTAATGTCTCACATTCTGACTGTTGCTGTTCAGAAGCTTTGGAGCTGTTTGTTGCTTGCAGCCAGATATACATGGTTTATTTATTTTCTTCCTTTTTTTCTTTTCTCCTGGCAGAAAAAATTCCAATATTTGTGAGTATGTACCAAAAACATGACCGCAACATCTCAGACTCCATTTTTATCAAAGACTCGCCAATCACATTTGATGTGAAGATCCATGATCCCAGCTACTACCTAAATAATTCTGCCATTTCCTACAAGTGGAACTTTGGAGATGGAAGCGGCTTATTTGTAGCAAGCGGTGCCACCACACCCCACACCTATGCTCTGCAAGGAAACTTCACTCTGAATTTAACTGTCCAAGCTATTATACCTGTACCTTGCAGGCCAGTAACACCTACGCCACCACTGCCCACCTCAGCAGGTAAGAGTTTGTCAATCAGCAGTGATATTAGGAGCTCTGTGTAGCTCTGTAAACAGTCTATAAATTGGTTTAAAGACAGAATCAATAAACACAGACATCATTTACACATTTAAAAACCTAATTATCGATTGCACTAAATCTAGCTATACCACCACAGTGACAGCACAAATAGGTGTTCAGATGGACTCAGCATATACGCATTTGTTTTTTTACCTTCTGCTTTGCCAGATCAAGTGGTTTCACTCTTGCCTACTCAGAGGCATATTCTGAGGTAAGACGCAAATTTTAAGTGAGGAAGAGGTATTTCAGAACACTCTTATAGCCTGTTCCTTTCTAGGTTGCGTTAACTTCCAACCCAAATTAAATGAGATTGAATTGAACTAGAAAAAATGTACTCATATTTAAAAATATGGGATTTTCAGATGGCATTAACCCAGAATGGCTCTTCCACTTTACATTTATGCACTACTGCATTTCCGAATAACTTTCATTATATTCAGTATTGGTTTATCATCTCAAAGTTTTATTAAGGTTTGCAAAAGGACTGCAGTTTAAGGCTGGGTAGTTGGAACAGTACCACTATTAAATTGTAAATCTGACTATATTTTTCAAATGTCAGGATTTTATTTTTTTAATGAAATGGTAAGTGAGAATGAAAAATGAAAGACAGAATTTTCACTACTTCCCTACTAGCTCTAATGTAGAGCAATGGAAAAATACCTACTTTTAAAGAGAGCATTTTAAGGCTCTTACTGGCCTTTGGATTTATTCTACTATTGATGAGGGAGTTTTAAAGACTTGTTTAATTATACCGAACCTTGCAGTCTCACTTTTACTTCACAGAGACAGGCAACTACACAGAAACTATCTAGGCCACTCCAGGGTTCTACAGAACAGCTCACCACATGTGTTTTCTTACAATGATCCCATACGGATAAATATATACTGCATAACTGTAAAGCAAGATAATCCATGACGTATGACATGAATGCAGTTGAAGGATATAGCCATGTTCAGAATACCTGTAAGCAGAACTCATTGTAAAGCTACTTTTCTTCCTTCATCTCTGAAGCATCTTCTAATTCAACCTATTCTGCTGCTGCTGAGACAATGGAAGACAATCCTGATGGAGGTTGCCATATTTACAGAAATGGATACTATACAACTGGTCTCTCCATTGTAGGTAAGGTCACGAGTCAATGCTTGGAGCAAAATGGGGCTAATAATGTACTATACGTATGGTAAAGATGGTGTTTACTTGAGCCACACTTTTATCAGATTAGTGAGACCCACAGTAAGATCCTTCTCTTGGACATAGCTGACATTTTTAAAGATTGATGTGCACATAGCTAACTGGCTTTCTTTGGCTTCTACACATTCTACCAGGTCAGGTCAGTAGCAGATGTTACGGTGCGTTGGTTTCAGACATGTGAGTCTGAGCCTTGATCTTGATGCCTTCAGATGGTTGCCCCTATGCTACACGTGGGTTTCTAAGCACCTGGGCTGGGAAACGGCTGGTGGGAATGTGAGACCTTTCATTCTTTTCTGTATCACCAGTTTCTGAAACTGGCACACCCCAAATGTACAGGCCTGAGGGGTCACATTAGGTTGAGTAGACCTTGGCACGCACAGAAGTTGTGGTTAATGGGAAGTGGAGGTGATTTTGTAATAGAAATAACTAACCAGTTATAAAAGAAAAATAAAGTGGAGCAGAAAGGAGCAACCTCACAGGGAAAGCACTGGAACATTTCACAGCTTTCAAACCCTTCAAAATGAGTGCTGAGGGAGGGAGAAGGTTATGGAAAACAAGACTTGACCTGAGCATCAGCCAAACACTTGAGGTTCTGTACACACAGGCTTGTCATGTGTCCTACAGTTGACATCTGTTTCCTCTCCAGAGGGAATCCTTGAGGTAAATATTATTCAGATGACAAGCATCCAGATGACAGAAAGTCAAGCTGAAAATTCACTGGTTGACTTTGTTGTTACCTGCCAAGGGAGGTAAGTGTGTAAATGAAATTGTCAATCATCTTCCCTCTTTAAAAATAATTAGGTGCTGGAACACTGTCTGCACTTAGATGCAGCTGAATGAACTAAAGCTGGGAACCACAGTGTTTCTATTTCTTGACTGGAACTAAAGATAATGCAAGTCTCATTTGTAAACTATGTCAACAGAGGTTATTGCCAGGCTCTTAGGATTCAGAACAAATGGCAGGCCTAAGTAAAAGTAAGAGAACTAGATATTGAGAAGTAATTCTATATTTTTCTGGCAAAGACGAGCTTTCAGCACTCACTGTGAAATTGGAAGCAGTCTACTGAAATTGGAAGGAAACCATTTCTTTTTGGCCATGATTTTTTGACACTTAGAGTAAATGGGTGTGTCCAAGCAATTTCTTGGAGAGGAAAATGTTGCACTAATATCCCTGGCTTCTGGAAGAACATTTGAGTTGAGAGGACTGAGAACTACAAGAATTGTCTTGGCAACACAACCAGAAAACAATTAACCTCTCTTAAGTTAGTGTTCACTTTGTCAGCATATGATATTACACATAAGAATCCTCATTTCTTTCATAACAATGTGCATTAAAGGTAACAAACTTTATAAGCTGATTTGAGGCATTTTTTTCTGTGATCACGATAAAATGCTAAATATGGAAACAAGCAGACAAATTTATAGACATATAGACACCACGTGTGTATATATAAAATATAGAGGTATGTATAAAGTACAGATAATATATCGATACCTTGTTCATAAATCACTGTAGTATCACTGACTTGAGTAACCAGGCACCAGCATAATACTGGGGCATCGGTGCAATGTGTCTCTAAGCTGTCCTAATAGGACTTGACAGATGTGATGCATTCTGTCTTCCCACCCCAGTCTCCCCACAGATGTCTGCACAGCAGTTTCTGACCCCACGTGCCAGGTGTCTCAGGGTGTGGTATGTGACCCCGTCGTCATCACCGATGAATGCTTACTCACCATAAGGAGAGCTTTTGACGAACCTGGGACATACTGCATAAACATCACCCTAGGGGACGACACAAGTCAAGCCCTTGCCAGCGCGCTGATTTCTGTGAACAGAGGTGAGTCTGCACAGAGCTGATGTGGGTTGTCCGTGAACAGCTTCTCCTTGTGGTCATTTCGCTGCTGGGGGGAGAACACAGGAGGGTTTCTAGGGGTTTTAGCATGCCTGGAGGCCTCAGCTGAGGTTGTGCCATCTTATGTGAGAGTCCATACAACAGTAAGAGATAACTCCTTTCCTATGGAAACCTTAGATGTTAGAACTTGATTTGATTTATGTGTACAATCTAAAGAGTACAGCAACTGCACAAACCCTTCAGCATCACAAAATATAGTGCTCTTAAGCTGTAGTTTATTTTTTCTATTGGACAGAAAAGTAGGTGAGGGACATGCCAGTCTACTCTGCACATGGAGGAACAGGAGAAACTAAGAGCGGAATTCAGTTCACTTGAAAGAGAATAAAAGCCTACAGCTGAGCTAGCTGCCCTGAGCCCTCTCTGTAGCCCATTGATCTTGACCAGGTTTCTATTTCTACTTTGGGATAAGATGAATCAGATTCTGGAAAGGCCTGTGTCATTCACTGACTACAAAGTGTGCCCAGGGCAGCTATTTCAGAACAGAAGGTTTACTTTTGTTCAGCTGACTATAACTGTGTCTTGCTCATAATTAACCAAGCAGTCTTTGACAGAACCAGGTATTAAACTTGGTCTCAAGTAGAACCCCAAATGATCATGATGTCTCTCTGCTCCCACCCCATTCCATTCCCCTTCTGACCTCCCACTACAACATCTTAGTGATTCTTCTGAGTGCTTTAATTAGCATCAGCCAAGAAACTGACCCTTTGCGGGCATTTGTCACAGTATTTTTGGCTGCTTTTATTTTATCTAGGTATAAAATTAGCTGTACCTAAATCAGTTTGTGGTGACTAAGACACAATTCCTGACCTCTAAATGTATTTAGGCTCCTGAAGATGAAAATAAGCATGCAGTAGGATCTTTCAAAACTTTATTCACAGAGACTAAATTTAGCCCCAAAAGACTGTCTCCCGAGGTTTCCTCTAGGAAGAAAAGCTAAGTTGTATTTTGGGGCTTCAGCTATAATCATAGCAGAATTAGGATCTAAGAAAGGTTGCTGTTATGAATCACCTTCCATAGGAGCCCATCTGGCATTTCCAACCATTTCCCGTGTGCCATGATTTTCTACTCATTTCAAGGGAATGCAAGTATTTATGAATTTCTGAAAATCCTATAATTTGGTGCCTGAGAATACCTGAACACCTGTCTTTTGAAGTTTAGAAGGACTGTGCCTGGGTTATGCAGGCATTGTACAAAAACTGCTGAAAGGGTTGCAGTCCTATGACTTAGACCTGGCCCATCAATGTGTGTTCCTTTGCAAACTAATTCAAAGATCTATCTTATTAATAAAATAATGTAAATCTCTGCACTCTCAGCAAAAATACTGTGTAAACTGGGAATGAGGGCAAGCCTTCACAAATATTTTATCAACAAACTGAAAAATGCATGAGGCACATGTAACGAATAAATGGTAAATCCGGATTTGATATCTTGATTTTATAGATATCAACTTAGATATCTTGATATCTTGATTTTATAGATATCAACTATAAATTAATACAATGGAAAGGGAAACCAACATGCACTTCTAGATTACTCCACTGTATAAACACTGTAGATAATGTGAGGACCAACAATGTATATCCATCTCAGCAAACTCAATAAATAGGTCAAAGTACAGTCTGCGAACTGCAAAATTAAGATATTTAACACAAATTTAACACAAAATTAACACAAAAAACATACTTGTAATGATTCACCTTCTTCCATCATATACAGTGAATTAGGAGTAGATATGAGTGAAATGCTTAATGACAAACCAGAAGGCAGAGCTCAATGACAGGCAAAGCCCAAAGTTAATTTCCCAGAACTGAGAACGTTAAAAAAGCAGAGCCCTCACCTCTTAAATAAGGAAAACGAGCCTGGGTTCATCAGGTTCTCAGCCATGCTTTGCTATCTTAGCATGTGGGGCTGAAACAAAGATGCAGAACATTTAAGGAACTCAATTTTTATTCCCTTTTCCTTTCTCCCTGGCTATCACCCTTAAGAATAAGCAGAAGTTGATTCTCACATCACAGCTTATTGGTGCAAATGGTCAAGGCGATTGGCAAGGAGCAAATTAGCACCACCTCGTGGGATGCCAGCAAGCACTTCAGTTCCCTCCCACACTGGAAGGGCCACTGTGTGTCTCTGGAGCATGGCTCGTGCAAAACCAAAGCCCAAGTCACAGCCTGCTGGTACTGAGAGTTAAACTGATCAGGCTGTGAAAACACCACCGCCTGCCAAAGTCACTGACCTCCAATGCTTAGCTTGCATTCCAATATGAGAAGTATTAAGCGTGCTTCAATCTTTGCAGCAATCAAATTAAAATGACATTTTCTTTAGAAAGTCTATCTTACTGTAACAACAAGGCTAACACTTAATCAACCTATTTCTGAACTCTAGGATCATCCCCAGGAACAACAAAAGGTGTCTTCATCTTCCTTGGGTTGATGGCAGTGTTTGCCTCTGTTGGGGCTTTTGTCCTTTACAAGTAAGTTACTAGTGGCTAAGATTAAAAGTAGTTCAAGGAACTGACAAGGATATTACTTTAAATTAATAAAACCTACAGCTTAAGTTTGTGTTAGCTATATTTTTGTTTCTTTTTTTTTATTGCTGTTCAAATATTCTAGCAAATATTCAAGAAAATGAGATTACTGCCTTAAACCACAAAATCATCACAAAACATGTAAATATTAGAAAAATTAGTAATAAAAGGCAGCCTGCGAACTGCATGTAAGCAGTAAGCAAATTCAAGCTGCATGATGTGATTTACATATGCATTAAAACCTAACAAATAGAAATTTAATTTAGCATTAAAACTCTTACAAGTACTGTTTGTGAATGACTGACAGATTAAGAATTAATCGTCAAAATACTTCATTACAAAATTGACAGATTGTTTAGAAAAAGGATACTGGGCTGCAGGAAAGTGGTTAAAAGAAGCACATATTACTGCATTTCTGGCTTGGACATTTCTCATGAAACTTTAAGACTGCACTGAGACTCCTGAGTCAAGAGTGTGCTCAGCCCTAAGAGCCAGTGGCGAGAAAGAAACATTTCCATGGAGCACCAGAACTCCTCAGTGCAACACTGCCTTCTCATTAACCAGGCCTTAGTCACAGCTAACTAATTTTTATTTATTTTTTTTTTTTTTTTTGGATTTAAGAGGGAAAGAGAAAAAAGAATATATGCTATGAACACGATTAACTCTCTTACGTGCTGGTTGCACACTACATGTGGATCTTTGTTTAAATGTCTTCCAGCAACTAACTGTACACATTCTTTCTCTTGCAGGAGATACAAACAATATAAACCTATCGAGAGAAGTGCAGGACAAGCAGAGAACCAGGAGGGACTAAGTGCTTACTTCAGCAATTTCAAAGCCTTTTTCTTCCCTAGGAGCACTGAGAGAAATCCTCTCTTGAAAACCAAACCAGGCATTGTTTAAACCTTTAGTCTGACACTACTAGATTACGTACAGGACTCATATCTGAGCTGTACCTTGATGGTTTGGGGTTTTGGTTTGTTTTTGTTATAAAAACAAGGGGCGAGGGGAAAACACACATAGATTGGTGGGTAACTTTGGGGGGCTTGGTGCAATTAGAAATATTAAAATAGTCCTTATTATAAAACAGTTAGTTTTGAGCACTTGCTGTTCTTGTTTGTGATCTAGGATATAGTTTTCTAAATAACTAATCCCCCCCTCCATCTGTGTTTTCTTACTTCTGGGTTAACTACCTGCGAAACTAATCAGATCCATAACCTGTAGGGGGAAAAAATATTACTAAACAAAGAAAATAAAGAATTGTAAATATTTGGTCTTAAATACACAGTCCAGCACAGCTGTTTACCACCTTAGTGAGAGCCATGCCTTTGCTGGAAAGCAAGCTACAGGCGGACAGGTACGGGTTATGTCTGTGGAACAAAACATTGCCACGACAGACAAAGCCCATCTGCTTGGCTATTCCTGCTGAAACATTTTACTTTTAAAGAAGCACTAATTTCTGCTTGACCCTCCATCCCTTCTCTTTGAACACTTACTCAAGTAAATGAAAACCCCCTAAATGTAAATAACGCACTGTGCTCCAGTTTTTGCTTTTGCATGATCAAGCATAGAAAGTGTAAAGTTTTGCAAAAAATCAAAACATGTTGACTTGCTCACTGTAGCTGCAATTCTGCATTAACAAAACTTACATGGAAGCTTTTCCCAAGTGACACAGTGTTCTAGCTGTATGTTCTTCTAAGTCTGCTTTGTGGCATTTAGTAGTGGAAGACTGGAAGCACACTGCTGAAGGGAAGCACACTGGGTCACTGGATAATATGAAAAGGAGAACATCTTATTTGTGGAAGGCAAAAGGTTGCTAAGAAGATTAATTGAGATGAGAAAGCAGGCCAAAAAATGCTTTAAACAGTTTGTTTTTCATAAGTGCCTTACTGTTAACATTAAAGTTTCTAATCAAAATGAAATTAACTTTCAGCTAAGGGCAAATGCCTTTGCACAATCCTGTTCCTTGAAGAGCTATATTTTGATATATTTAGCTTATTTACTGTATCTTGGAACATCTCTGATACATATTGTTCTCGGTTCCTGCAGCAATAAAAAGCATAAACAGATTTTTCTGGTATCTTCGTAGACCTGTCAAATGCTTGTCACTTACAATCTGAATGTAGTCTTCATTAGCACTTCCCCAGAGTGCATAGACACGACTTGAGGATATAAAAAATACAGATTGTGGCATACCTCTGAGATTAGTTCTTTAGCTATAAAATGCAACAACCTCTTTTCTTCTTTTGTTTCCATATTCTCCATTTGTTTTAATTCTTTTGTGGCCATTTCAGACATTGACATTTTATTAAAAGCACCATGTTTGGTTTTATTCTGTCTTCCATATGTATAACAAGCTATTATCTAACCATAACTGGGCATCTAAAATGATTCTCTGACTTAAACAGAGAACAGTTCCTACAAAAATTGTTGTCGGAATGTTATGACCCCTGTAATGTTTGACTCTTGACTTGTTGCAGGACAGGGGTTTAGTCAAAAGCTTAAGAAAATCTGTAATGAAGCATGAAAAAATTATGTCTATCACAGTTATAACACTCAGGATTAGTGATGATGCACGTGGCTGACCTAAGCTCTATGCAGAAAGCATCTTGTTTCTGTAGAACACTGCATTTTGGGAGCTCAGAGACATCTTAGGCCTTTGTACAGAAAACAGTTCTCAGATATACTTAAAGAACTTTTTTCACCTTTCACCTGTGTATACAGTATAGCATACACTATCTTCCTTTAGCTATAATGTCAGAATATTAAATTTCTATAATTTGATTTTGCCTTTTCAACTGTAACTTCCCTTCCATACATCTGTTGTTTTATACAAATGAACGTTTAACTGCTGTCTTGACAAATAAACCACCTAATGATTGTAAAGAGTACTTCTCCTTTATCTCAAAAAGAGACGGTCAAATAGGCGACTTGATGAGTTTCTAATTACTGATCAAAACAATACGTACCGCCAGAAAACAGATACGAATTTGCCTTAGTCTTAGTTTACTTATGCGTATCTGGTATTACTTATTATTATTGCTTATCCAGCAGTGTTTGCTGTTGCTATTCAAGGATACTTAGAACAACAGCACCATGAACCTGAGAAGTGGGGAAACTTCCTTGATAACCACACAATGGCTGTGGAACTCAATTTTGGAAGAGATCAGGATAAAAACGATCTTCGTGTCCATCAAAGGCAAGAACAGCTGACAAACAACAGATTTGTGAATGTCAGCAAACGTGTTCTTAGTCATATGGTGATTTTTTGGGTAGTCCTGTTTTGGGAGAGGAGCTGGACTCGATGATTCTTGTGGGTCCCTTCCAACCCCAATATTCTATGTTTCTAATATGGATAGGTTTCAGGCATTCCCTTTGGAGAAATATTCCCTTTGGAGAAATAACATCAAAGAATAACATCAGACATAAATGTGCATCGTCTTTAAAAACGACATTTTCAAACACGCCACCAAGAGAAACAGAAACGTTAGCTGGGTAGCAAGTTTGTTTAAAAATTACTTAAAAATGAAGTACTGTTTCAAGCAGCTTGTTTTGTTTGTCCTCCCCCTATTTGCTGAACGCATTTTATAGCACACAATTAAGAGATTCATCAGATGTTAACATCCTTATTAAAAGCATTTCTGAGATGAAAATAAGGCTAAAAAATGCCAGCTCCTGAAGGAACCGTAAAGGAACCAAACATTGTAAGACACATCCAGATACCGTGGCATCATACTGAACATCTTCAGCCCTGTACAGTAGAGTTGAATTTATTTAAAACTAAAGCTTTCATCACTAAAAGTGTTTGAATAAAAAGATAATGCCTCTTAAGTCTTATTACCATTGTTATTATCATCACTTTGTGAGGGGGAGAAAAACAGAACAGTCATTTTTTTATGCATCAGTGTAAATGCTCACATCTTCAGGGAGTGGAGTAAGTTTACTTTTATCCCCAGTTAAAAATAAGTGTATTTATTTCTATTTTCAAGCCAGCTGCAGCTTTCTTAGACCAAACTATAGCAGGCGTCCCAAGCCTGAGGAGCCCCAAGCCTGAGGCGCCGAACTCGAAGCCCGGCGCCCCCTCAGCCTCGAGGTGACCGTTGCGCACGCGCCCAACGGCTGCCCCGGACCGACAGCGGGGCGAGCCAATGAGGTGCGAGGGCGGGCGCAGCGCTGGCCAATGGCGGTGCGGGGGCGGGCGGTGGCGGCAGAGGGCGGCCGGCGGGGATGTGGCGGGCGCTGCGTGGGGGGCGCCGCCTGCTGCGGCTGGGGGCTGGGGCTCGGCCCCGCTCCGCTGTCGCCGCCCGCGGACCGCGGCCGCTCCTCGGGCCGGCGGCGGGGGCCGAAGGAGGAGCAGGAGGAGGAGGAGGAGGAGGAGGAAGCGGGGTGCTGAGGGCGGTGGCGGAGCAGCGGCGGGCGGCAGGTAGGGCGCGGTGAGGGGCGGCCGGGGCCGCCGCCGCCGCCATTTTGTGCTCCGGCCCCTCGGCAGGGGGTGGGGGCAGCCCTTGGGCGCGTTGCTCGGCTCGGGGGGTCCGGGTTGGGAATGAGGAGACTTTGCTCCGCAGGGAGAGCGCTCAGGCAGCGGGGCGGGCTGCCCAGGGAGGGGGTGGGGTCACCGGCCCCGGGGGTGTCGAAGGAGAGGTTGGGAGTGGGGCGTGGGGCAGGGTTTGGTGGGTGGCAGTGGTGGCAGGGGGTGGTTGGGGCAGGTGAGCTCGGAGGTCTCTAACAACCTGCATGGCTCTGTGGCAGAGCAGGCTGGAGAAGTAAAGTAAGTGAAAGAAGTGGCTGCCCACTGCATCACATCAGCTCCATTTTTGACATTGATCCCATCTACTTGAAATTTTGGAGTACTTTCGTCACCACATATTGTCACAGGCCTGCTGGGGCCTGTTGACAAGCATTGTTTCGAAATATTTTTAATGGGCTTGAAAAGAATGTCTGTTGAAGTACCTAGGTTTCATTCATCTTAATCATTAGGTGTCTGATGATAATACTGACTCTAATACTTACGAATAAGGAGAACTAAGTAAGTTAGCTAAAAGAAACTGGGATGTTTGCTCTGTCTAGTTACAGGGCATTATTTATGAGGAGCGTGCTTAGTACTCAGCTTTGATGATTTTAAGAAATGGCTTTTAAAAGTCTTCCACATTGGATTGTCAGCATCAGACCAAACTTCACAGTGAGTGACTAGCTTAGGCTATAATTTAGTTCATTGCTGTTTTGTGTTTTTAATAACTTTCAGAGTGACTGATGCTTGCAATTTAAGAGAAATTACCACTCTCTAATTCTTTCTCTGTTCCAGATACTGCAAAGTTCAACATTGACTTTGTTGTAGCTCTGCTGAGGCAAGAAAATGCAAAAGACATCTGCGTTATCGAAGTACCTCCAGAAATGAAATACTGTAACTATTTTATCGTTGTGAGTGGATCTTCAACACGGCATCTCCATGCAATGGCAAATTATATGATGAAAATGGTAAGACAGCTCCCACTGCCCTCTCTAGGTTTTTGGGACTGGTTTTAGGTGGAGATGCTCTGAAATTAATTTCCCTAGGTTTGCAGCTGTACAGATACACCAGGTAAGATGAAACTAATTGTGCTTATGCCATTTATTTCCGAATACACCTACCAACTAACTGTACTTTTCTCTTATAGTGACAGTACTCAGTATGTGGAGGTTATATTTTAAAAACAGCCCTCTCTGTATTTAGAACGCTGATGGCAGTAGCACAGTTTGGTGGCTAGAATGAGAGCATCCATCAGTGATGTGAAATGGTGCTGGTGACTAGTATCCATGTCTGACTTCTGTCCAGCAAACTTCATAGCTGTTACCACTCACTCTAAAGAGAGATGAATACTCCCCAACTCTGCAAAAATACCTGTGTAGTACAACAGTGTGCTCCCTCTGGTGGCTGCAGGACCGTCTCTCCCCAGAGCAGAGCCTCTGGGGAGAGACACGAGGTCTTCCTGTGTGCTGAGAAACTGGGAAGCTTGGCTTGCCTGGTGTTAAAGAGTTTTGTAGGCAAAAGTGAGGTGAAGCATGGCAGGAGCTGGGGCAGCTGGCTGGCTTTGCTGTTACGGTACTTAAAATGTCACAGGACTGCATGGTGAACTGCCTACCTTGCCCCAGCTGAGATTTCACAGTCCTGCTTTGAGTTTTGTTCTCCCTTCTGTCACAGTAACTCATAGCCTGTAAACCCGTATGCCAGCTGTATGTTCTCCATCTTGCAACGAGTGTTCAGAGCACACTCTCAAGGGGCAAGAAGCTTGTTTGGACGCCTTCCTCATGACACCAGGTCAAACCTGTTTTCTCCCCACCTCCCCTTTGCCATTGGGCATCTCCATTTCTGCATCCTTAGCTAGCCAGCACAAAACACCTAAAGGCATCTGAAACGAAGCAAAACGTGATGGTAATGGCAGTCATGGGGAACCTATACCTTAGGTTTGAATGCTTTTAAATAAATGTGAAGTATTCCACTTTCTGCTGTTGCTTCTCTCCCAGTACAAGCTTCAGAAAGAAGACAGCGATCCTCGTGCTCAGATCGAAGGGAAGGAGACAGATGACTGGCTGTGCATTGATTTTGGTGAGTATTTGTGGATCTGACCTATATGAAGTTCTGCATGGGCCCTTTATTAAGGACACATCTCACTGTGAGCCCTGGCTGCTGTGGAGAGTTGAAAATACTCTGCTGTTTTGGAATTCCGGTTGTTTTTATTGAGTTACTAACTTAATTTTCACTAAAATTGTGGGCATTGAAAAGAAAGTAGAAGCTACTCATCAGTGGCTAAAACAGGTCTTAATAAGTTGAAGATAACAGTAGCAAGAGAGAAGCTACTTCAGTAAATTCTCTCATGTTTATATGATCCCTGGGCGAGCCGGGGCTCTCTGTATGCTGCCGTAGTCATGAGCTGTTGAACAGACTTCGGCACTGTCTGGGTCATACCATGGCACTGGGTAAAACCACAGTCCTAAAGAAACCGAGTTCAGTTCCTGGTTCTTCATGTGTGAAACTCTCTACACAAACATGAAGACTTTACCTTCGACAGCATTTCACCTTCACCACTGTCTCTGTAATCTCACCCTCTGAAAGAGAGAACATGAACGTGAATATTTTCAAACTTATCTGATGGATTGCCCAGAACGGTTCGCTCCCTACTGCTCATTTGATGTGGATTTCTGTTCTGTGCAGGTAGCATAGTGGTGCACTTCATGCTGCCAGAGGCACGGGAGACTTACGAGCTGGAGAAGTTGTGGACTCTGGGTTCCTACGATGACCAGTTAACGCAGATGACTCCACAGTCACTGCCAGAAGACTTTGTTCTTGGGCTGACTTCCCAACAGCAGTGGGAAGGGTCATCATCTTGTGACAAGAACTGAAGGCAGCTGCTGAGGTGGCGAGTAGCAAGAGAAATGAGTGCCTTAACAGACACGAGAGGCAGTGGGCTTCAATGCTGACTCAACCATCAGTGCAGTTGGTCAGCACAAAACGATGCATTTATTGGATGTGCCTGGGTAAATTGCTGAAGGAGCTACCAGAATGTGAGAAAGAAGGAACCGTATCACAAGGGAGCGTCCTGGGAGAGTCACTCCCTCAGTGGAGTTTGCAATAGAAGGCTCTTCCCTGCTCCGTTGCAGCTTACCCTGAAGCGCGGGCATTGCCTCTGCACTGATCATTTTCCTAGTACCTTTGAAAGGCCTGCCCGTAGTGGCAGTGCACGTGTAGTACCTGTCCTGTGAGAAGGCCGAGTGCTGCAAGGTGAACCATGAGATAAACAGTGCAGTTTAGATGAGGTTTTTATTAAGCCAGTTGCTTCTGGTCATGTTGAAGCAAATCATGTGCTGAGTTGAAGGAGGAGAGAAAACATAATGGCATTACTGAGCGCATAAAAGAGCAGCAGTGACAAATAAATGTGTCTTGAATTAACAGAGCAGTAAGTCACTTCTTCAGCCAAGGCCAATCTGTTTTTAATAACAATAATAAACTGAAGAGCTTGAGCTCTGTGCCTTCACACTAAAACATGCGGCTTGCTTTAAGTGTGCTACTGGCCCATCTCTGGGCTTTCCTCTCACCTCGTTTCTAGAAAAGGAACCAAGGCAATGTGCTGTGGCAGCCTAAACCTTCAGCCCCTTGGAGGTGGGGGAATGTTCTGCAGGAAGCCCTTAGCACTCAGCATGACTTGCTGTCGGACAGGTCAGCAGTGGTTAGAAGAGCTTCAAGTTGGTAAAAAAAACTTGTCTCTAGGTAAAAGATATTTTTTTCTGCTCCAGGACAGAGCTGTCAGCAGTAGAGTAGAATCTCTTCTTGAAGCTGGCCCTGCCATGCATCAGGGAGGAGGAGCAGTGGCTGCTGAGGGTGGTCGCCTTTTACCCCATAACCTACTTTAAGTGCTGACAGCATCTTGTTCCTACATAGCAGCTGCTGGTTGCAGTGCCCAGAGAAAGTTTTTTGTTGTTGTTGTTTTTTTGTGTGTTTATTTTTGGGGGGGAGGGGGAGCAGCCTCATTTCAGGCTGCTTATGTTACCCTCCTGTGTCTAGCCTCTTTCAGGAAGAACCGCCTCTGAATTCTTCTGCTTTCTGCTAGAAGGCAGCAGATAGTTCTCCAAATTAAACAAGGAACATTTATACAAGGAACACAAAATAAAGGTGTTTGTGGTAAACTTGCCAGATTTGCAAAACACTTCATGATACTTTGCTTACTGCAGAGTAACCCAGAGGCAAGATAACAATGTCTCTCTTACAGAGAGACAGGTTCTGCATCTGGCATGACCTCCCAGGAGAGGTGTGGACTGTTCCCTGAAACTATTTACCTTTTCCTGCTGCTACTGAAGGTGCGCACTGCTGGATGAGTAGAGGCAGCTGCAGCAAACACAATGCCGTTACACGTTCCTGCTGTACCTTATGTTTAGCAGCTGGACCTACACACAGTGTGCTGTCTCTCAGAGAAGGGTAACAACAGGGGAGTCCAGAAAAGAACAGTAAGGGATAGGGAACAGCTGTGTGATCAAAGGTGTTTTTGTGTGTGTCATCCCTTTCCAACTGTAAAAATAAAAATGAGGAGACAACAAGCACTGAAGAGTGTAACTGAAGTTACTGTCAAAGCATATTGTGAAAATGAGTTGGCTGAAACAGTCACTGATTGCTATTAATCAGAACTTCCAGCTCAAGAAAAGCACTTCCTCACCCCTCATTTAAAAGAAATCCATACTTTGTACCACCCTACTGCAACACCCCAGCCAGGTTACCAGCCCAACTTGCTGAGCCTTTGGGCTGGGACCTTGGAATTAACAGAGATGGTCTGGCTGCTCGCTCCTGTGCAACACTAACCCCCTTTGGAAAGAGAAACATTTGGGAGTGTTTCAGTTCCATGGATAAGTTGAGTCTTGTGTAAAATTATTTTAAAAACTAGAGTGGTTGGTCCAGGGAGACTATAGATTCCTCATTCAGTCCTCTTGCAGAGGTGCATGCAGGATTTCTTGATGATGGGATGAAGAGGAGAAACAATTTCCAATGTGAAACTTGTCATACCACAGAATTTCCCTTACTGCATTTGAGTAACTTGGGTATTGAGCAGTGTTTGCATCCATAAATTGAGCAAACATCTGTTACAGCCCAGCTTGAGTGCCTACTCCCTGATTTCTTACAGTCATTTAGAAATCCCACACCCAGCTGAGCCTGTGTTGTCCTGCACAGCATACATGCTTCAGGTAACGGAAGCTAACACAAAGAGCGCATGCCTTTGAAACAGCAGCTTCAGAATAAAAGCTTTGGAAGGTTAGAAGCAAATAAAGCATCATGGTTAAGCAAATGCTTAAGAACAGTCAGGGGCTGAGCTATCACAAATGTGCCAGCAATACAGAGGAAGGCTCGAGGTATGTTGCTCAAAGGGCAGGGATGCCAGTTCTGAGAGGGTTTCTTAGTATCAACATGGGACAATGAGCTGGAGCTCTCTGTGAGGTGCAGAACCATACCAGGCGTTATCTACATGCATTGTGCCTTCAACTCCCTCCTTTTAACGGTCAGTCCCAGTAAGTGAACTGTGAGGACAAGTAGGAGGGTGCAGGAGTTGGGAAAACAAGCCTGGCTTTCCATTCCACTTTAAAAGATAGTTAAATTATTGCTGAACACAACCCCAGTTCCCCAAATCCCTCCATCTCCACCGAAAGCATTCAGTTATGTGTCTACCCTAAATCAAGAGGAGGTGCCACCTCCCCCTTGCAGCTGGGGAGCAAGCAGCAAGTTTCTACATGTGCTCCCTGTGGCTGGTTCTGCCTATCTACACTTCCAGGGCAGTGTTCCTTACACAGCTGCACCACACAGAGCACCAAAGTAAAGACTGGGTAAAATGCAGCCAAAAAAATGTAACTACGATTCAGATCTCACTTCAAGCCTGTTAAAAGATTCCTTCACGTTTGCCCTTGGTCATGACTTGAGCACGCGTTCCTTCCAGAGCAACCCAGCCCAGCTTGTCTGCAGGAGACACACGGTGAGCTAAGGGCTGTTCCACAGACTGCACAGTGGTGGTAGACAAAAAGATGAGGAATTACAAGCCACAGAAGTCACTGCTTGTACTGGAAAGCGCAGACATCGTAACCTGGCTGCTGGATGCCTGTGGGTGACCGTTCATTCCTACCCGGTTATTACAACAGACAGAAAACCAACCTGATCAAAGCACCACAGACACGTGGAGCAGTCAGTCATTATGCCTCATTAGTTTAAGAAAACACCACACAACTTTATCTGATGATAGGAGTTAAACTCTTTATTCCATTCAGAGGCATCTGGCAAGTGGAGCTGCATTGGGGGGCACATTACAGATGAAAAATGATCCATACTTTGTGGATATTGAAATCATTTACAGTATTTACTTTCTAGCTATTCCCAAATACTCCAAATTACCAAGTCTCATTGAAAAGAAAAACATGATTTACCATACTAAGTCTAGAAATTTAAGAGATATGACAGTATTTAAATCAGTAGATGTAAATGCAGCGCCTATTTGTAAAGTCATTTTTTATGGAAAATAATGAAGTCAAATCCTTCTCAAATGTTAAGAAAGGAATGTCAGACTGACTTAAGCCTCAACAAAAATTAAAATGCTATGACTTTTCATACTTCAGTAATTTTAAATTCATTGTAAGAAAAAAAAAATTATCCTAAAGGCTAGATGAAGGTCACTGTCAAAAAAGGAAAAGAAATTCATTTTTCTTTGCTAAATCTACAACATAAGTTTGTGGTTTTTAAACCAATTAGTAAAGAAGAGATGCAGGAAAAACACTTCAGACCATTTTCAAAATTATCTAATCTGTACAACAATGATCTTTGGGAAAATTATCTAGTCTATGTAGTAATGCCTCTATTTCAACATGAACCTAAGAGGTAGATAACAAAATGATGAAACAAATGTTTTTGCTCGTTGTGCCCCTCAAATCAGTGCAGCATGGTGATTCTGATCATCTCATGCACAAAAAACATCACAAAAAAAGGTTCAGAGGTAATAGCATGGCTCTGTCGACCACACACATACAGGCGCGCACGCGCACACACACACACACAGCAGTCTTTATGCACCATGTGTTGCCACATTTTTTTTTTTTAAACTGAGGTAGACTGAAGTTTATTGTAGAAACTTGAATGTGTCACTATTACCACAATCATCATTCAAATTACATTCGGAAATTAAAAAATTTGGTAACTTTCCTGTTATCCCTGCCTTTTGACATTTTTTTTTCTTCTCTAATGGTTGGTTGCAGAACGTGCATAAATCCTGCTGCATCTATTATAAGCCAGGCTAGAGAGGTTGTTGTTTTTTGTTTGCTTTTTTTCTCGTAATAGTTTTCAAAACCTTCAAAGTGGCTTAGTGTGGCCCATAACAGCGGCTGGATATGTAAACTTAGCCTTTCATTATCTTTCAACGTGATCAAACACTGTTTGACCTTCCCCCATCGTGGTAACTGAAAGCAGTATGATGTGATCTGCAGACAGCAGAGACCCACGCGGCCTCACAAACGCTCTAGCAGATCGAGTGTTCTATCAAACTGAAGATGAAGCTTGCTCTTTGAACAAAATGGCAAAGTCCAAATGGGCTGCAAATGGTTAAATGTAGCATTATTAGGTAGTGATGGTCAAAGGCACAAAGGGTTCATGCATTCAATCAAGTAGCACAAAAAAAAAATTCAGCCTCTTGCAGCCTTCTAAATTTTTCCCCCAACCCCAGCCTCTTGCCATCACTTCCTTGTCCTGTTCCCAAAAAAGTACCGTCACAAACTTTTTCATCCCATCTTAAAAGAAAACTAAACGGCATTGCTGCTATCAGAATGTTGGCATCATTCACTATCTTTTGAACATTCACTGAATTTTTTTTTAAACAAATGATGGTGTTGAAGCCCTCAGAAAACCTGAGGCTATGTTTTTTTTACCCACCTTACTCCCATCAGCCAGCAGCTAGAAGTGCTCTACTATATTTTCCCCGGTAAGTCTGTAGTACTCCTGGCTGGTGGCTGATCAAATTTTAATTTTTTTTAAAAAAATAAAATGCTCAAGAACTATTAGCTTTATAAAGTATACAAAATACCAAAAAAAAAAAGCAAAAAAGGAACAATTTCTCATTGAGGTACTAAATGCCTGAGGTAGTTTAGTAAAATGCATATTTATCTTTTTATGCCCTGGCCAACACCATTCAACACTTCCCTTAGGTTATTCATGGCAGTGTTATGTAAAAATGCAACCAAATTCTTTTTAAAAAATGCCACTTGTTTCAACATTGGGACTAACACTTAAACTCTTGTCGATACCCTTGCTCTAACCCTAGCCCACCCACAATCCCACCCTCCAAATGTGTTTCTTCTTTTACAACTGGACCTATGAGAGCAATGCCTTTTCTTTTTTTCCTTTTTTCTTTTTTTTTTTTTTAACCAGTGAACTCAGAAGAGAAAGCTTCATTAAACCAAGTTCTAAAATTGTTGGGGAATAATAAGAACAATAAAAAAGACTAACGAGTTTATGTTAAATTGTGAGAATAGAACAAAAGGGAAGTGAAGGGGTCCTTATTTTAAAGCTGGGTTTCAAAAGTTTGAGAGAGCCTAAAGAATACATTCTCAGAGACAGCGTTCAACGGTTGCCTGGTCCTCGAACAGGTGATTGGCTTGGTGGATCTTCTGCATATAACTTCAACAGGTGCTCACCACCCGTCTCTCTGTTGCACAGTCTGTCTTTGGTCTGGCATCTGTCTCTGATGGGCCATTTCCTAAACCTTTATTTCCGTCTTGGCTGAGGCTGTCCGCTTTGCAATGTTTTTTGCTGTTGCTGCTGCCTTCTTACCTGAGCCAGTATTTCCTGAATTTTTCTCTGAGCAAGCTGAAGGACAGAAAGAAGAAACAACCCATGATGATGCCATGCTGCTTACAACAGACCCTGTAGGTGCTACCGGGATACAGAAAACACGGAATAACTGAGTCCCTACTACTCACCAATTACTCACTAGATAAAATACACTTTGGTTAGTCATAATGTAGTCCCCAAGCACAACTTATTTTAAACTTCTACTTTTTCCACCTACCACAACTACCTGCGCAGTCATTTTTTCCATCTGTAATATAGAAAGCATGAGCATAGGAAGATGACTACCAACAAGACTAACTGAAGTTCCAGCCTAATTTAATTTTATTCCCTGGAGATACTATTTTGTATTTATAGGAACCACTGCTTCACTGGAGAGTGAACTAATTTTTCCGTACACTGATTCCAGGAGGTTTTAAGTTTTACACAACTTACCAGCCTTCCCCATCTCATTTCTAAACTACAAGGCACCTGCAGCAACGTGACAAAGGAATCAATCTGAACTACAAAGTTGGGTGAGGGAAGGGATCTTGCAATCCTTTTCTTTATGGCATTCAATCAACAGATTGGGAAATGTGGACAGATTGCACATACACGTGCATTTCTTGCCAGGTTCTACAGGCTTACACCCCTTTCATCTGCACCTTCAGTCCAATCCCAACCTGGGGTTTCTTTTGTGTTGAAAGTTTTAACAGTGCCAGAGCCTAAACACATCAATGGGACACTTACAAGAAGATTGTTTTAGGTACGTGAGAGTGCAACATTGCTATAAATTTTTCTCATAGGCACGGGGAAAATTTGTTGAGCAAGGCAATTAGAGAAGCCTGGCAAGCAGTGCTTTCTGTATCCCAAACAAGTGCCTTCCATCCCATGGCTCTGCACACAGACAGAGAAGACAGACCATGAAAACATCAAGGCAATGTAGAAATTCGTTCCAGTCCTACCTGGCATGCATAGAAGTGACCAGTTATTTTCACAACCACCTGATCATTTTCATCAGGTGTCTGGTCACGAGGGACTACAACTTCTGCACTTGTCAAGTTTTGAAGCTCATTTACCTATAAATAGACAGAAAGAGTCAGATAATCTTGAACAACCAAATATCCCACAACATGCAAACCTCAAATATGCTGCTGGCCATAGAAACATCCTCTAAGTTATGGCTAAAAAAAGAAACCCACTACAGAAAGCATCTTCATGCAGCAGTGTACTTTGCAAGATGAGCCTCGTCTCTCTAACATAAATTAGCACCAAGTTCTCTAGGTTTGTGGAAGTGCTTTAAAGACTAAATACAACACAGAAGGTGTTAAATACACCACTTAAAAAAGCAGATAGATGCCACAGTGTTTGCAGTTGAGTTTACAAGCCTAAGGTCAGAAAACTCGTACAATGTATAATGTAAGGAAAAATGAATGTAGAAGTATTTATAAAAAAACAGCTTCCACAAGATGGAGAATGATAAACAGAACAATGAGAAGCATCCAGACTATTTTCAGTAGCCCATCAGCTTCTGTACTGTCCGATTTACACTCCTTTTGTTTTAGAACAAAATTATATATATATATATATATATTTAATTATATAATTAAAAATATTCTAGATGGCCAATTTTTCAAAGATTTTAATCCTTTAATCTCTTAGTACTGCAAGTAATAAGGCTGCCTCCTGACACACAACTTCAAGACCCCGTTGTACTCAAGGATGGGGACCCAAGACTGAACTGTTTCTTTGCCAATATCAACTAGCTCCTGATTAACAAGCGTATGGAAAATAGAAGAGTACCAGCACGCTTGCAGGGCTGAAGATCTCAGTTCTATTACTTTATGCAACAAAGTGATCCGAAGGGATGCCATTAGTTAAGACAGAGCAAATCACTGTGTTCGTTTGTTTTTATCATATTCAATATGTCCTAATTTTCTACCATTTTTTAGTTATGCTTTCAATTCAGGACAGAAATGCCACCTTTGTACACACTGGATTGATTTAAATCAGATGAAGTCAGTGACTATTTCCCCCAGATTTGACATCAGGTAAGGTTCAAAGAAAGTTGTCTTAAGTGGGAATGTAATGGAAGAACAACACTTCTATTAATAAAAGCCCTATAAAAGCCTCTGACTGCAAGTACCCTTTTTAAAAAATCTTTTAAAATATATCATTCTGTGAGATTCTTGAGACAACAGAAAGCTTAAATACAATTAAGAAAATAACACCAGCTTTAACTTAACTTCAAAGGATTAGCTATTGGTTAGCTAAATCTTTAAGTCTTATATGCATACATACAATGAAGAAACATAACTGAGTAACTCTACGTTTCGTTCCAGCTACTTACTGTTTTGCCTCCTTTACCAATAACTCTACCAGCAGCATAGGATGGCACTTTTATATGAGCCTCAAGTTTCACTTCTTCTTTAGGTCCAAAGAAATTTTCTTCTTTAAGTTTTCCATAGATTCTCCCTTGAGCCTGCAAAAGTGTTTCCAGTTAAAGAATGTGCTTACTGAAATCTAGTTAACTTCAAAGAAATTCCACAGAAAGGAGCGTTTTCAATGCACAACCCCGACAAACCATTTTCCCCAATAAATGCAATAGCTATCAACAGCTATTTTTCTGAAGTATGTCTTTGCACCAAACTAGGACCCAGTGCGGTACAACTTTAAAGATTGCACGACAAACCAGTGAATCAAGGAATTATTTAAAAAAGATCATTATTACTCCATTTTTCAGTAGAAATGTTGCTTTTAAAATAAGCTATTACATCTCTATAGAGGTAAAGAGTAGTAGAGAGAAGAACTGTCTGGCTGAAGCATTTTTTTTTATTACACCCAGAAGCACAGAACACAGTTAATTGGCTCAGAAGCCTTTTTTTTCTTTAAGGGATGCTAAACTAAAAAAAAAAAGTCACAGGACAAAGACTTCACTTACAGCAAGCTGCTTAGTTTAACACTCAATTACAACATATTGCTTAAAAAATAAATAAATCAGAGCTAGCTCCATTTTCTGAAGTGGAAAATTAAAGCTGTCTAGATCTAAATGGCACCATGGGAACACAATCCCTTCAGCCCGCACACAGTTGCCTTTTCTGGGGAATATGCAACTGCCAGGTAGCAAGAAGAATGTCCACTGAGACTAAGCCACTGAATCTCGCTGATCTTTAAAAGACATTTATTTCCTCATTGCCTGCCATTTGTCAGGGAATTCCTGAGAGTGACAACTGGAGTTTCATCTCTGCATATCCTAGAAGCACTGAAAGATTAATTCTGTTGAGGTACTGAAGAGAGATGCTCTGTGACGAGCAGAAACCTATGGTCAAAGCCTTTCCAGTTCAGGTCCTTTTTCTTCTCCTTTAAATGAGACCCACCAGCCCTGTCACTGCAGTGCAGCCACCTTCCCAGCAGGCCACCAATGCAACAGAACACAAAGTTCAGGAAGACCGTGTGAATGGGTAATTAGGTTCTATAGTGGCAGCTTATCTTATCTCATGTCCTCAAGCCTAGTCAAGTTCACTCTATTCCAGAACAGGTAAGATGAAAGACATTTTGTGACCTTGGAGCTGAAAGTACTTGGTATTTTTGTAGGTCTGACTCCGTGTAAACAGTTTGGGGAAAAAAAACAAAACCTGCAGTGTATGGCTTTGGCCTAGGTAGGAGACGCACTATGGGGGAAAAAGGCACACATGCATTACTGCTGAATGATAGAACAAGGTGGGATGTTGGTTTTAGAAAGACTTGTGGTGTTAGAAATATATTTACTGTCTTCTCGCTGTTGAAAGAGTCTTTAAGGAAAGGAAACAACTGGGTTGGCAAGTCCTTTGCAGTAAAACAGTGGCTGAAATATGTTGTCTACACTTGATTCCACTTCCACTGCACATGTCCCACATCCAAAGCAACGAGATCCCCTCTGAATGCTGGCATCTGGGCATGCCTAAACTCTAGGGAGCACTGCAGCAGAGGCTGTAAACAGCAGCATATTCTCACCCTTCTTCCAGCTCCCTCGGTAATAAATGGTCCCACATACCGCAACGTCCTCGGGCTACTGCAGCTGAGGAAGAAAGGGGTGCAGCCGCTGCAGCTACCACTGACATGAATCACACAACGGAACACAATGTAGTAGGGAAAGGATGCCAAACTCACAGGCTCTGTGCTGACACGGCCTCTCCAAGAGCTGGTTACTCATTTGAGCAGCAACCAGTCCCTCTTCGAGTTGCTGTGCACCCAGACTACATTCTTGTGTAACGAGAGCCTGTGCTCAGAGATGGAGAAGACACTTACACAGAGCTGTGGTGGTGATAAAAGAAAGGACTGAACTCTGCCCATCCCAGCAAGAGGGCATTGCTCAAGGAGTATAGTAAAGAGCTATGGGGGCTGCAGTGATGGAAGACCTAAGGGATAGTCCCTCTCCTTCTCGAGGCCTGCATTCTCAGGAACACTGGACAATACAGTGATCCCTCTTTGCAGGCAGAAGCCTAACTGTAGAGAAGTAGCTGATGTTTAATTTGATGTGGTTTTAGCCAAAGCAGGGGGTGCAGAGAAGGGAGACTTTCTGCAAAGGGTCCAGGCTGGGGAAAGAACTTGGCAGAAGAGCCCTGTGGTACTCCAAGCCAACGTTGTGGAGGAAACCTACGGTCAAGCCTTTGCCTACATGAAAATCAAGACAAGGTCAAGACAAGGGGCACCCAAATCCACTTGGGCCTGCTACTCAAGGGTTCCCTAATATCTGACAAAGAAAAGGTCCTCAAAAATCCAACCTTGTGCTGATCCCAGGTCATGAAGATGCCTCCTATGTGGAGAACGCCGTGTGACCAAGCCTACATGTGCACAGAAAACCTCCAGGAGGCAGAGCTTTTAAGTTATGCTTTGCACTCAGTAGCTTTTCAAATCCATATGGTAAGCGACTGAGCAACAATCCCAAATGCATCCAGATCACTGTTACTCCTGTAAAATACCTGCCCTGATATTTCTCCAAAACTCCTGAAGGCATTCATGAAACTGATTCTAGATATGCCTGAAGTTTGTGTACCTTCTCCCTGCAAGACACCCTGAAGCAAAAATACAAAGCCAAAAACAAGAACAGGCAAGAGAGCAATGCCAGGACATGAACTCTCAGGTGACTTCCTACCTGCTTGGGGCCTCATCTGTGAGGAAATTGAGCTGCTGCACTGAGCCATCTGCACCACCGTTAGCGTGGTCAACTCCTTTTGGCAGTAACTAGATTTAGCCCTTGGCACTTAAGGCAGAAGGCCACTCCACAACTCAATTTGAACACAAATGGGATAATAGTGTTGGAGTATCTCCGTGCAGTTGTAGTGTAAATACAATTACAAGCCTTGCCTTTATCTGCAGAGCCACCCAAACAGCACTTTCCAGTCAGCATGCAACAGTAACCTGGGGAGACTCAGTCTCATCTTGTTACTGTTATAACAATTAAACACACTACCCTATTACAGGTACTAAGGCAGGCTAGAAAGACAACTGTTGCTCTCATAGCCCAAAAATGAGAATGAGGAATGCAATATGGTCACATTGACACGCTAGACTTGATCCTAACTTGTGTGAAACTGCTGCCAGTTTGCAGATGACCAGAACACAGCCCCTGATGGTACTCATATATTCATGAAATACCTTTCAGCAAAAGGAAAGCAAAAATAAAAGATATTATTTACTACATTTCTGAATACACTTCAGTTTGAACTGAGTGGTTAGATTTCAGTATTGCCCCTCGCAGCACAAAGGCCACTACAGATTGACAAGTTTTTATGTGGCTTACCTTAAACTGAGCTTCTGGAGGTCCAGTGATGATAACCATTCTCAGCTTGGCATCTGGTCCTTCAGCAGGGGCAATCTGGAATGGATAAACATAGCTTTTGGTAGCTGTCTTTTGAAGGAATCGTTTAAAGCCACCTCCTCCCCGTTTCAGTCTCACATTCTGTTCAAGAGTGAAAAGTTATTCATTACTGCAGCAGCATTACACTTCAGTCATGACGGGCTTGTTCTCTTTAAAGTGCATTAATTAGCTGTAATGAAATGTGGAGAAATTGGCTAAACCATAAGCAAGCTCACTTCTGAAAATTAAAGGCATAACTGCTCATCCGCATATGGCAAAATCCCACAAGCAATTTTCATGTGGCTACGAGGGATGCAAAACATGTAGCCTTCAAAAAGAAAAGTATGGTTAATAGGCTGAGATTCTTATCCTTGCCTGCTAACTTAAATAGTCTAACGAGTTTTGCTCATTAGCAGAAGTTCGCATCTGTCCCCCTGAGAGCAGAAGATCACTTTACTGTTGTAACTAATCAGGTCCAAAACATTCCTCCGCACTGGACAATGAGTTCACAGTTTCCAAGGGTTTTCTATCTCCAGACATTTGTGTGACCCAAATAAAAATTAAGCTCCACCAGAGCTGAGACAGAGATGCCTGCAGGGTCTTTAGCAGTTCATGTCACCACAAAAGTAAGATTTCTGTGGGTGTTGTTCTCAGACTCCATTGACATTAAATAATTCAAACTAGCCTCTGACATTCTGGATGAATCTTTTGTTTATCACAACTGACATTTCCATTGTTGCGTCTACTATTACATAGCTGCTGTTGAATGGGCAATATTTTAAACACTACAGGATTTCATCTTAGCTGTTGGCATGGGGATGTTATTCATATTTAACAGCTGTAGTTTATTTCAGACAAATTACCAGTCACCATGCATCATTTTCACTAAAGAATTTTGCTAACCAAAGTTTATATAATTATTCATATTGTACCCTGAGATGGAGAATATATTACATGCTAGTTATCTGGTTTGCATATTTATTTTTCATACCATTTCTGCATTCCGATCGGCTACAGCTAAAAATACACATTCACTTTACAACAGTGCATTTACTCAAACACCAAGATGGGGCATTGTGGTAAGGGCAAGCACAGGATAAATACATTCACTCTTTGGAGCGCAGGAATTTTACAGGGGTAAAATTCTAAGGCACATTTGGCATCAGCTGACTGAACAGAGCTTCGCCTACTGATTTCCATTCCGGTAAGATGGATGTTGTAGTTTGCCTTTCGGTTACCTCAGTTTTTCTTAGTCAAAGCCTGCTTCTTCATTGACATTTTAGGAAAAATGTTTTCCATCAAGTCTTCATTAACTATGCATAAGATGCAAAGATGTAAGTGTTCTGGGACATTTCTTGCTTTGCTCTCATCTTGGGATGGCCTGTTCTCCACAGCTGGAGCAGCACCTTGCCAAGGGCTATGAGAGAAGCATGTACCAACTGGAGCATTTTGAAGTCTGAAAGGGCAATCTAAGAGCCTTCAGTGTTAATTCTGTCTGCCTGCTTTTGGAAGGAGCAGTTATATATGTACAATTATTATTCAAGTGGTGAATTTTTAACTTCTGAGGGAAATATCTTCACATTCCTACCAGAAATGCCTTTACATTGCTAACTTGGGGGGAGTCTTCCATATGCTGAGGTACCACCAGACACCTTCATACAAACAAAATCAGCAGTGCCCATCCCAGCTCCTTCAAAGACAGGAAGGGGAACTGGGGGAATTATTTTATAAGCTAAGAGATGCTAGTGTTCCCAACAGGCCCCAGCACTCCCCTGCAAGGTGGAGAACTGCTTGGCTCTAAGTAACTGTGTCTACAGAAGGCCCACGCCAAGCCTGCCCCGCCAAGCAGCAGCCTCTGGCACAGGAACACAACCCAAGGCCATCAGCAGCCGCGTGCGCCTCTGAAGCACTGGGCTGACCACAGCCTTATGCAGAGCCCCTGTGCATCTGCAGTTTATTTAGTCTTATTTTGTGGCTAACTAGTTTCATCAGATCTACAAAGCTCAGCACGAGCACAAAGAAAATGCATGCGGATGTAAAATGTTTTCATATGTAACTATCTCCAGCACTGCTCAAAACAAGCTCAGAGCATCGTGCACAAAGCCTTACTTCCTCCCAAAAGCACGATTACTAGTTTGGAAAGCTAGATGTTACTCCAGCAGCACTCCCTCAAGCTCTTCACTAAGAGCACAGATTCCTGGCCTCATGATTTATTATTTTGCTCAGAAGTTGCGATAAAGGGCAGGCTGTCAGCACAAGGGAAGTTTAGAAGTTTCAAGTAAGTTTGTTCTAGCTGCTCCATGTTGTTTGGTCAGAGTTGAATTTGTGTTTTTATCCTAGTTAATAGTCTTACACAAAACCCATAACTTCCGGATTTAACAAGCATATCCTATATCCATACAGTTCCTTTAAGGCTTCATCCTACTTCCACAGAAATCTTCCTCACCTTACTGTTTATTGAAGGAACAAAAGACCAGAGCTTTAAGAAGCTTAATTTCAACTAATACAGGTACATTAAGCACGTTGAGTAGATGGGGTGCCAGCTAGTAAAAGCAGCCTGAGGCCACTGTTAGCCAGATGTGTGAGAAATGCAGGAAACTCCCTTTCCATTAAACTGTCTTCCAAGGACCAACCAACGAACTAGTTTGGACTGGCTCTCAGAGGTCCAGGTTATTCTGCATTTCTCTCCACCTGGCAGTACCCTTCCATGTACCGCTTCATCTTTAGATACAAACCAGAGAGGGAGGGAAAAAATCCACGTGATACATCACACCTCCATGCAAGACAGATTCAATGAAGAACCAACACCTTACACCTCCTTCCATCCAATCTTCCCCACTAAAAATATGACTATTAGTGCTCTACTAACATAAACCACCCAGGCAGCATAACAGATATTTAGTACCCATCTTAATAAAAAATGGGATTGGGCAGCGTGCCGGTTCGTTGACTGGCCAGTACATTTGTTGGCATTCAGCAAGCCACACACGAGGCTCACCCTCTGGGGTTCTCTGAACATTTTGCCCTGCACACTTAGATGAACACCTTCCAGGAGAAGCCAAGCCTCTCTGGCTTCACCAAGCTTCACTCAGCAGAGACACCTCCTGCCCCTTCAGCAGATCCCTGCTCCGTAGCCCTCACTGAACAGGCCACATCTCCTGAGCAAAAAGGAGAAAACGCTTGTTTCATTTGCTCAGGAAATCTTCAGTCTAACAGCAGATAACAAAGCACTGCAGAAAACTGCATGGTTTAGGCCAAGACATTATCATTGCAGCACAGAATAGCAGAACTGGCCATTTTTCAAGAAAAAAAGCTCCAGCACCTAGAAAAGCTACCTGTAGTTACAACAGTATTCCTGGCAGAAACCCAAGGCCTTCCTACAACTCCTACAACTGCCGCTGTTACTAACCCCACCCCTACAGACAGAGGAATCAAGGATTTAACCAAACTGGTTCAAATTCAAACTCATACTTCCATGATGATTTCCTCTGCAAACCATCTTGCTCTCCCCTCACTGAGTTGGTCAACACAAGCGGGCAGATGTTAAAGCAGGGCGCTAAGGTAATCACGCTGTCGAAATGCAAGCTGAGCCAGGAACCCAGATTAAAGCAGAGGTTTTAAAACACAAGCGCTTCACTGCGGAGCCACCAGAGCCTAACAGCCCTGCCTGGTCCATCCAGAGCAAAGCGAGAGTGGTCACAGCAGCAGGAGACGTCACCTGTGCAGTTGTTTTTAGGAGGGGAGTTTACCTCACCAATTTTCACTTCACGGAAAGCAAGAAGAAAGCCTTTAAGCACCGCATCATTAAGACTTAAGTCTGTTTCTAAGAAATTGAGACCACCAAAGTAGCTTTCTTTCCAGCTTATATTTCACACCTCAGGAGACGTTTGAAAACATGCTTCTAATTATCTTGTCTCAAGGAAGATTAAAAGATGATTTATAAACAAATGTACCATTTATCACATCACATTCTAAGCACGGAGTGGGGGAGGACATTCACAAAAACATGGCTTGTACAAACTTGCTGGAAGTGTCGTGGAGAATAGACAAAGTTAGTCAGTGTAATAATACCTTAATAGATGCGCCTGCAAAACGAGAAAGTTGTTTGATGTGCTGTCCCTGCTTGCCAATAATAGCTCCAACTGCCAAGGCTGGGATGAACAGATGAACAGTCTCAGACTCGGGCTGTTGCTGTGGGGAAAAAGGAAATATGCAGTGAATGTTTTTGAACATTATGAATCAGACTGACAGGAAAACTGGTATGGAACAAGCATGCATGGAAATGAGGGAGCACTCTTATGATGCCCTCTGAAGTCTGAATATTAAGGGTCTGCCTTTTCTCTGGAAATCATTGAATTCACAGAACATGAAAGAACAGTTTGAGCCAAAAGAGGATTCTTCTGTCTTTTAGAAAATAATTGCAATTTTCATGCTAAGAAGTTCTTCTAAAAACCATCGAGCCATTGCTTCTTCACAAGGCATTCGTTCTTACCTGTCACTGTCTTGATGCGTTTCCACATGCAAGACTCTGCAGATGAGGCTGCCACAAGTGAACGGGCTGCAGTCAGAGCAGCCAAACTCTTTCTAGTTTTCCTAGCTATTTTTTTTTTCTTTTTTTAATTTTAGATTGTGCTGAGGGCTGCACAAAAAGCCTCAGAGTTACATATACGCTACAATTTCCTTTGTGTGGGAGTACTCTGGAATGATAGCCAGCGTGAAAACTGCCAGTGGTTCCTCCTGGGTAACATTATGCAACAGCCGGGGTCCTGGCGGCGGGCCCGAGGTGGGCCGGCAAATTCAAGGCGAGATGAGGCACTCGTACCAGTGAGAGGGCCCGAGCGCTGCGCCCACTGCAGACCAGGCACCACTGTGGTTTTCTCTATGGCTTTCGAGCAGACAGCCCAGCTGGAGAACACCATCTCACACTCGAGCTCCTCTTTACATGCTGCATAGCACTGATCAGGCCGCAGGGCTACGTATGCCCTGCTAAACCCTACTTATTTTACCAGCCTCAGGAGCAGCTTCTGAAGAGCTCGTCTCGGGCCAGCGGAGCACCGCCGAGTACCCACTACACTGCAGTGCCATTAATCCATCTGTTTACGTCAGGATTACTTCTCAAAAGCACTTCACGCAAGCCCTTCTGTGAACTAGAAGGCATTGAAGACCTCTATTGAAAAAAATTCCTTCCTCTGAGTCGCCCTCGCGTGCAGCTTCTGAATTTGTTGCCTTCATCCCTAGCAGGAAGGCCAGTGAGCCCTCTTCCTGCAGGGGTCTTCAAGGGAAAGACCTTCACCTCCATACCTCCACCCTCAGTGCCTGCCCCAGGGCCCAGCCCCAGCACCCACCGGCAGAGCAGGGGGACCAGCCCGGCTCCCTTCGCTCTCCTGTGCATCGTGCAGAGACGGGCCCACGTGCAGAGCCTCACCAAAGCAGCCTCCGCTGCTATACTTTAAGAAACAGACACCCTCTATGCACCAGAAAACAAAAAGCTGCTAATTTTGTTGTAATCCAACAACAAGAAGCTATCACTACTTTAATTTAAGCGTCTCAGGAACTTCTTTCAAAGTCCCAGCGTGCTAACCGTAAACAAATGAGAATGAAAAGCTCCTTTCCAAGTTTTACCGCTTTCTTTTGGTAAACACAAGTCAGCCGTAACCTCGGGGGAAACAATTCCAGGAACAGCTCCACGGACCAGGTGAAGAAACCCCAAAATAGGGCATTTAGGATAGAAACACACTCTGCCAATCGCTTTAGGTGATCGCACCCCTTACACAGCTCGCCCCGTGTTTCCACAGCAGCGTTCACAGGCAGCTCGTGCTGATCTTAGCCCATGTTTTCCCCTGGACCCAGGATCCCCCCACAGCCAGCCTCCCCGCTCCTCCTCACGACTTGGGGCCAGCAGGACAGCGTCTCTGGCTGCTGTGTGGTGCCAGCGGAGGGTCCCTGACCTGAATAACCACAGAGCCACACAAATGGCAGTCCTGGAGCAAGGGAGGAAGCGAGAGTAACTAGGTCAGGGCATGGGAAAAGGTGGAGCAGCCTTTTTAGTCTGCCTAGAGAAAGGTTTAAACGAACTCAAAAACTACGCCCTGAAAGTACGTAGCTGTAATGAAAGATAGCAGTCATTTCGGTAGAGATGTTGAACCACTTTCCAGCAGATTACTCATTTTCTCCTCTTATTGCTACCAACATCCTGTGAGTGTACTCAGAGTAAATCCTTTTACATCTTCATCGTGAATCCAGCAAGATTTCCAGTAATTTGGAAACGCTACCGTGGATGCCTGGCTGATGGCATCACTTTGGAGAAGTTTCTGAGCGGATACAAATTGGCAAGACATTTGTTTGTTCCAGTTGTGTTGCAAGGACCCACGCTACCTGCACTGGGTGTAGACGCAATGACTCTTTGCAGCCAAGCACACACAGCTTAACAGACAGCTTAGCTGCTCTTTGCAGTGACCGCTACCTTCAGTTATCCCCACACAGCTCCTGCAGGAGTCCACTGCCAAATATTTCCTCCCCACGTGCAGCTCCAGCCCTCCCCGTCCCAGCTCCACTTTAAGCTAACTCCTACAACGCTGCTATGGATCAAACATGCAGCCTGAGCTGGGTGTCAAGAGGTTGCGCAGCTTCTACCTTCATCCACCTCCAGACATCTCTCTCCTGTATAAATGAAGCAAACTTCATTACTTTTGTTTGCAGGTATTTCCTGCCTCCCCTCTGTTGCCCATCTGCCTGCAGCCCAGTTTTCCCCTCTTCTTCCCAAAGCTCCATTTCCAGCCGCTCTCTTGGCTAGGTTCAATTCACCACCGAAATTCCTTTCTGCTGCCTCACCCTTAAACATGAAACAGGGGCAACAAAGGCAACTGGAGTCAGAAGACATACACGTGCCTTCCCAACCCTACAACCTGCAGCTCTATCCCTGTCCATCCTTATAATTTTGACTTGCTAATATTTATTTACGCATTGTGAGTGAGGATCCTTAACATCACCATCCCATTTTGGTGTAATAGTGATATATGTTTATTAGGGAAGGGAGGAGAATTTGTCCATACTGAGCTGATTGCGTATCATCGTTTTTCATATTCTTGTTTGCAGAAGTACATTGGCACGTGTGTAACCAAATTCATCTCCAGTATAATATAGGATTTAGAGAAATTATGTCCATTTCCTCAGCCACACCGATTTTTAATCGCTCAACAGAAACATTGTTTGATTTGTTTTAAAGCAAGAACATCAAAAAAGACAGGTCTTTCTTTTTTCTTTTGGCAGAAATCAAGTATAACAAAGACTTCGGGAGCAAATAAATTGAACTTGGAGTTATGATAATCTGTTCATGTCCTTACCCACAATAATTTAAAAATAATTCTATATTTACTGGAAGACTTTCTTCCAAAAGAAACACATCAAAACATAATGCAATGACTGCACCACCCATCAATCTCACAGATGCTTCTGGTGAGCTTAGGAGGGGAAAAAAGTCAACTATAATTTAATCTTCTCCATGCCATGCCACATAAGTCATGTAGCTTTCCAGGAACTTCTAGCATGAGTTATATCAGAAATAGATTCCTAGATCTTAAACATATGTTAGAGGCACTAAATTTAGGAAACTCATTTCCAAATGTGTGCAATCTGAGCTTCACATTCACTCCCATCACAAGGCCAAAAGCAGCTTCCTTAAATGTATAGTTAAAATTTAAGGACTAAAATGCGTATATTTTGGAGAATAATCATCCATTTGGACTCCAGAGAACACCCTGCAGTTCATCTTATAGTCTTTCTAAATTTAGAGTGCTACTAAAAAGACTGTTTCCAAGCTATGAGGATAGGGGGAAAGATGCTTTATCAGGTCATGTTTATTGTGCTTTAACAGGAGCTGTAGCACTCGAAGATCGGTTCACTAATATTTACAGCAAATTTATCATGTTACCAGGTTTATAGCCTCCTTAGAGAAGGATGAATCTTTTTTTTTTCTTCTTTCAGAATTTTAAAACTTCTTAAAGATAGTTAGCTTGTGATAGGTCTTCATCACCTTTTTCATTTGAAAGGTCTTAACTGTATGGTTATAACGTGTATATGTTTTTCAGTGTAAAGATTAAAGTAGCATGCACTTTTTATCAAAGTTTTTATCAAAGTTGCAGAGTTCATTAATCATGGAATTAATAGTAGTACTCATCAACTAGTTTTTGACACCAGTAAGGTCTCCTGCATGTGGAGAGTTGTTTGTACTCTACTTCCCAGTTAACTTCATTTTCCACCCACATGACAAAATAGTTTGTTCAAGACCAGCCCTGGGAACTGACTTCACATAAAACACATAGAAAAACAACTTGAAAAGTATGAATCTAAGCTCTCCAAGACACATATGGTCCATATGTCCACCTTAACTTCTAAGTAAGTGCCTCAGATGTCTGTGGTGCACAGAAGAGCTCTTTTGCCCCAGCAATATTTGTATATTTGTTAGATGGGCTCAGGACTAGTTGCTTCCCACCTTTAACCAGGTCCAAATAATATAAAACAAGCAGGGGGGATTGCCTTTGTTTTGCTCATTAATGCTACCTGATGGGAGCTCAGCTGTTGATCGAATAGCTTACATTGGGTTTGACCTGCATACTTCTGGGTGGCGGGGCAGGAAGCCTGCGCACACCTGAGAGAGATCTGGGGAGAGATTTTGGTCTCAGATAGGCGGGGCGCACAGACTCCGCCAGAAGGTTTGCTCAGATGGAGAATTTCGTTTCTTAGAATAAAAAAAGAACAACTCCGGAAACTGAGATTTCTTAGTTCGAAGAAACAGATTCTTCAAGAGCACGCTGACCAGAAACAATTAATTTGGTTCATAAACAGCTGCTAATACTCGCTTTGTTGCTACAAAAATCAGCATGCTTTAAACAAAAACAGACTTAATAAGCATTTTTCATCCATATCCAGCACGTTTAACTAATGAAAACAACTTTAAATGCCATTTTTGTTCATTAATTGGATTCCAATTTCCATCCAAATGTAGCCTGATGAAAATTAGAACTTAAAAATTAATCAAGCAAGTACAAAAAGCACCATTCATTTATAAAACACACAGAAAATAGAGCAAATATATTAACAAAAGCCAACTAACCTGAATATTTGTCTAAACAGAAAGATTCACTACGTGAGCAAAAGGTAGCTGTGGTGCTACAGGCTCCATGAAGGCTTTCAGAAAGGTAACTGAAGTACTGATGTAAAATGAAATAACTCGACTTAAATCACATTTCCTGCTTGCTCATTTAAATCATGACTGAAAGCAGTAATCTAACACAGAGATATAAGTTAGTTGCACTGCTGGATGAAGCCAAGCAACTCCTGCACACAGTAACTAACATTTTAGACTAGCCCAGCTCTTTTTCCCCTAGCAGCTTGGATGCATTTCCTTCCAGACCTCCTACAAGTTCACGAACACCAGCCCCAGCCCTCTGCTATCTGTCCCTCGTGTAACAGCCCACACAATTTTTTATTTCTTTTAAATTACTTCTATTTTAAATTCCCACCTCCTTCCAAGATTTAACTTAATCTGATCCTAAGCCCTGTAACACCTGCTGCTTGCCTGGAGCCCCTGCACTGCAGGCACCATAGGATGGTCCCATCCCTCCACCCAGACTCCACAACCCTATAGAAGATTTTTCCAGGGCATTTTTCCAGAAGAAGCACTTCTCTACTACCATTCCCTACCACCTGAGCAACCTGGCTCAGCACAGAATGGTTATTTTTGTTTCCAGAGCCTCTGCTGAGGTGAGGTTATTCCCTTCACTGGGGTATACACTTAGTGCAAGGTCTCATCACTCCTCACCACAGCTAGAAACTGAAGACTCCCAGCCAGGCAAATCTGCAGGTTCTTCCTACACCTACCTGAAACTGCTTTTACACTTAAAAAGATCTGTAGAGCCCCAAAGGTTTCCTGTGGGATAAGCTTATTTTAACACAGTTCCAGCGCATCGGTCCTGCAAACTGCATGAACAGGAAAGCATTTCCCTTACCTACTGCATCAGAAGAAGCAGCATTTATCATCTTCTCACGCTTGCATAACAGCCAAAGCCTGGCCAGGCAAGAACGAACACTCAAAAATCACAGATGATTCTTCAGATGGATGGTGGTGGGGAAAAGTAGGAGGACCCAGACCAACAAAACTGTGGGACTGCACATCACATCTGGGGACTGGTCTTGGGTTTTGTCATTGTCTTTTTGTCTTAAATGGAGTTTTGCCTTCTCTGTTCTTCCCCAAGATAAACCTTTCTCCTGCTTTCAGCGAGCATGGGTGTGTTCCCACCCTTTGAAGGGCTAGTGAGGGGAAATGGGTTTCATTTTATGTCCCTCATGTTAACTTGAGCACTAATCTCCGTCTTTTTCTACAAGCCTGCCAACAGCATGAATTTTTTTCCCAGTCATCTTTTTAAGTGTCTCCACAGACCCCTTGCTCCATCAAACGTATGTGGTTGGTAAATCCATTGCAACATTTGGGATAAGGCTGTAAATCTTTAAAATATTGCACCCACTGAAGTAAATAGGATTTTGTGCCAGACGTCAGTGGGAGCAGAATCAGATCACTGTTTTCTAAGCCTGTTCTGCATTCCCAGTATATGTTTTCATTTACTCTAAATGTGCTGCAAATGAATTACCTTCGGATGAGGCATTTATTTTAAGTCACAAAGTCATGTTATCCATTTCTAGCCAGCATCAGTTTTTAGCTGTGAGGGAAATAAGAACTATTTTAAGACCGCATGAAACAGTTTCAGCCAGTGTTTGTCTACCATCGAGCAGAGTGGGTTATTGCTTTTGCTGGTCTTTGTTGTTGTTGTTAAAAGCTAAACAAATCCACTCGGTAAAGAAGAGACACTAGAATATAACTGCTTTAAGAAGCTCTCATTTCCCATCTCCCTTTCCCAACTGCCACGATCAGGCAGGACCGAGATTCCAGAAACTCACTTGGTCTTCAAATACCCTAAGCTTTGTCAGGAAGCCATGTACCATTTTCTTCAGATCCCCTACCAGATCCAAAGCCAAAACTTAAACCATGTTTTTGCAATGCCCTGTGAAGAATTATTCTGGCCTACAGCTGCACTAAGCATTCTTATTTAGTTAGTAATAAAAGTTTGCAGAAAGGGGAAAACCAACATTAAGCCAAGTATCCCTGAAGACATTCCAGTAAGAATCAATGCATTAACACAGAATTAGCTTTTGACACTGGTGGAAGAAATCCTACTGTATTCATTTTGATGCTAACACTAAAACTAAGCCTTCATTAGAAACAAAAGGCTCGTTAAGAAAAGCATGAAGTACTGGTAGATATGCCTAATCTGACCCAAAGCTTTATAACACCCTTGGAAAATACGTTCTGGGTTACCATTTCGTACATCAGTTGAAGTAGTGCTGCCAGTTTAATATAAACCGAAGCCTAAGCTTCCCTACTCCCCAAGCTTTCTGCATTTATTTAGAAGAGATTAAAGCTTGTGCTGCAGGTCTAAAAGCTTCTGCCATATTGCCTCCAACCAGAAGGTAATGGAGAGTTCTCACTGCTGAATTCAGTCTGCAAAGAGCTAGCAAAACACAATTTAGAAGTGATGCACGCGTTTGGCGTAGCTTTGGACACACTGAAGTATCACCCACCTCCCCCATCCACACACAGTACTGCCACCACTCACCCATGGCTGCATCTTCCCATGAGCTCCAAGTTGGTGCAAGGAGGGGTGTGAGAGGTTTCCAGCTACAAGGAGCTCCCTCAGCAGCTTCACCACCACACTTGCTGCAACTTTCTCCTAGTGTGGCCAGGAGCTCATGACACCACCTCGTTCCACCACCCAGATCAATACAACACACTGTACTGGGTATAATCGACTCCCTCTTGTCCCCAGAGGCATTACTGCTTCGTCGCAGACCAAGCTGATCATTGCCCACTAGCCGTACCCTAAAATACGCAAGATTTTAAGAGTAGCCTCTTAGTAGTACTCACTCCACTTCTTGGCTCTGAACTTGAGTGCTTTTCATCACCATGATCTTGTACCTGGCAAGCCAAGGGGATCTCCTCATACTACTAGAAGTCGCTACCACGACTACACTCATCAGAAGTGGTTCCAATATGGAAACCTAGCCAGGAACAGGGAGGATAGCAATCGCAGAGGCAGAGAGGGAACATTTTCTGGCAGGCTGGTTATAAGGCATTTCACAAGCAGGAACAGGTCTGACATATTTCTGAACATGGCATGAACCCTGTTTTTGCAAAATCTGATTGGCCACTATGCCAAAAAAAGCAATCTGCTCCCTTTTGTTCTGAACAGATAGCCAAGACCAAAAATCAGCACAAGGAACAGATTCTGCAACTACATAAGAGGGAACTTTGCTGGTCATCCACAAGCAGAAAACCTAGGTATTCAGTGCTCTAACACCACACAGCCACTAAAACAAAAGTGATGCTTATGTATAAAAGCACTTGCACTGCAAAACTCATGGCTGTGACACATCAGCCACTGGACACCGCAGGCTCCTCAAAGGCACGCATGAAATCAATGGCTTTGAAAGACAGAGGTATCCTTCATTTCTGCTTTAGGAAGGCAGTGTTCTCAGAAGCTGCAGGGAAAACAGGTTGTGAAAACACAGGGAGGTCACTTGTTTTTCCATCACGTTTAACAAACAAGAGATGGAGCCAGCTACACCAGAATGAGGACTTGACCTATTTCTGGTTTTGGCCTGAAGGAGCTCAGCACACTGTACTAACAAAGTATTATTTGGTACCTTAAGGAATTAAACTTCTAATTTAGCTTAATATTCAGAAGATGCTGAGCCTGTTAATTAGAGTTTCAGTTAGAGTTCAGGAGTCTGAGATGTTCACGAGCATCACCGAAATCTCCCCACCACAAGAATACGGGAGCAGGGCACCAGCACAAGCTCTCATCTCTGGTCCCAGGGAGCTACAAAGAAGAATACAAGTATCCAGAACTGCAGGGAGGAAGGTACCATTTTTATTTTAAAAACAGTGTATTCCTGGTTAGCCAAAGACACTCTTTGCATTATGACAGCCTCAGAACCGTATGAAGAGCTATTAAGAATAGCTGAAGACTTCAACACCTTGGAAAAGATGCCTGCTATCAACCTGACAGATTTTTGTGCATCATACGGTGCCAGCTGCATTTTTGCTCCCCACCATTCCCCTCACTGGGGACCACTCCATCTCCAGAGGCAGAATAGTTTCTGATTACTCCCGACATGGGCCCCCGCCAGCACAGCATGGCAGGACAGGAGGAGCTGTGGGAGGACCAACCATTTTTTCTACCAATTGAACAATCCCACACCATTATGCAACCTGGAGCACATTTTTTAGGTGTCAAGTTTCGTTCATAAATTTAGAAAACTAAGCAGGAAAGGCATATTCAAGGCACCAAGGTTACAACTTCAAAAAGAAGTCTGATGGGCTAGTAGCTTTTTTATTTTTGAGACAGTGCTGTTGTCCTATAGTACCCTGCTCAAGATTGTGTGTGCTGCACAAGTATGGTTTTCATTTCACTGATATAAAACCATTTTGTGAAAACACTGCCAAATCCTCCTTCATCCCCCCTCAAAACCACATCCTCTTTTGGCTGTAGGACAGCTCCTTACAAAATCATCTACTGCTTAACTAGCTAACCAAATTAGGGCAAAGCCACTTAGACTACACAAATTATAGATGTACATACATTACTACCCCTGGGTAGTTCAGACACAACAGTTGCACAAGCTAATCCTATCAAACTCAGACATCCAAAGGAGCCCAACTCCACCAAGAAAGAGTCAAAGTACCTGGAAACATAGGACAGTTTTTCCTCTTCCTTGTCTCTCTCATCTATGCTCAGGGCACCAAATGAAGGCCCTTCAATGAAGCAATTTTTCATTTTAAATTACTGTTCTTTCCTGTCAAAAGCACAATACAGTTATTTCTTCTCACATCTATGTGATATAGAAGAACTCTTCTTTTTTATTTCTGAACATTACTGGACAATAAAGAAGGAATCTGTCTTGAACACAAAATCTTCTAAGAAAGTTTCCCATTGGCATGTTCCTCACCTGCAACAAAAAGCCTTAAAAGATGGCAAAAAAGGAAAGCAACCTCTTAAGCCCAGCTGCACAGGATGATTCTTCGTCATTGGAGAAAGGTGGTTTGATTTCTGTTTACTGTAGGAAACTGCTTTTTTCTTCTCCCCCCAACCCCAGAAGTCTCTATGCATATCCCACAAACTAAAAATTAACTGTGAGGCTAAAGAAAAGGTTAGAAAAATGCATTTTGAGGGTGGAGCTCCAAGCAGCTACTGTCGGTGTGCAAAACTGCCAGTACAGAAGGCGGCTGCACTGTGAGCAGAGGAGCAGCTCCTCACCTCAGCTAATTCTCACAGAGCAGACACCCAGCTGATTCCTACAGGAACTTGTGGATGCAGGAGACCAGCTGGCATGACCTCCTCTCGAGGAGGAAAGCTGTCTCCTTCTCACCTTTTGATGTGTTTCAGTACATCTACCAGGTGTCAGAGATCCTTTAACAGGAGCATTACTTCTACCGCAATGTTTCAGGACGTTCAAGGGCAGGATGAATTCTCAATTCCCTCCCCCATCCCTTGGGATGCCAACTTTCAGACCCAAAGGCTACCAAAAAATGCAATCAGATGTACAATTAAGCAGAACAATTCAATTATAAGAGAAAGGGTGCAACCCACTTAACCCCAGTAGATTGGCCAAGTATATTTAATTGAATGACTGCACATCGTTGGACTTCAAGACAAGGATTTCTTGTTTGGTTGATGCTTTAAGCTCCTCAGCTTCACACAAGAACAACCCTTTATTCTTGTAAGACAAGCACGTTCGTATCCTCCCCAAAGTTCAGAAAACAGAAACAGAAAGTTCATCACAACAGCTATGAGCAGTACAGCACTATCTGAAGCAGTTTGTCTGGGATACTTCTCAAACACTTTTCTTGGTAACGCAACTCCTGGAAAATGTAAGCACGGGCGTACTCACTTTTACAGAACCTTATTTTCCTTCTCATACACAACCCAGTTCTGTGTGCTCAGCTCATGACATGTCTACAAGCGACAGGAGGCAGACTAACAGAACTGTTGGTAGTTGTGTCCGAACTGTAGCACACAAGTGTTTATGTGCAGAGCTAAGGAGAGAGATTTAAGGGTAAACAGAAAGCGGTGGCTCTTCAGACCCACACGCAGCTGGACAAGACATCAACTACAAACAGGAATGGAAAGGCCACCGGTCCTTAGTACAGTCACACAAGAGTACACAGTCATCAAGAAAGCCATTAGTGATACCGTGTCAGGATCATAAGAGTAAAATCACATGAATTTACCAGCATCGAGAATTTTTAACTCAATATTCTCAACCAACTGATACATTGCTCAACTCCTACATTTTCCTCCAATCTTAAGATGTTCCAACAGTTCCTTGCCTGTCTTTTAGGAGGACAGAGAAAACACACATCTTGGATTTTTGCAAGAAGAGACAAAAAACTCAAAATAATAGAAATACGCAATGCCATTGCATCCCCTTCAAATGACTACACAAAATGAGTGCTTTGAACATGCAAACAGAGCCTGGACTTTGCAATATAAAGAACTGTTGCTAGTGATAAGCAAATAAACAAACCTAATGGTTATCTGGCACTAGACCTGGTGCTCAGACCCATTAGCCACGTGCCTGCACACGTGCGCTTACAGCCAGACAGATCCTAAGGACAGCCTGTGCCTTCCTGCATGCACTCTACTGCCAGGACAGAGGGTAAAGCAACAACCAGCTTCTGAGACAGAAGCTACATCTGGTAACCTAAATTAGATAAGGCTGTAATAAGACTCCGATGAGTCTTATGAATCACTGTGGAAACTGACCCTAGAGAATGAGGCTCTTGGGTCAGGTGAAAATTGCTCTCATGAACATGGCTCAGGCCAAAGAGCTAAATCCAACACAGGTAACATGAACATCTCCCATGGCTGTGATGCTGGACTGATGCTGAAGCAGGTGGAGAAGAGTGTTTGCACTCTTATTTAATATGTATTGAAGTTCCATGTGGAGAGATGGAGAGGACGAAGCACCACACAGCTCTCAACAGCACAATGAGACCTCCCAAACTACTCAGTTCCAAGCTCTTGAAAGCTTGAATTTAGGAATACTTGGCTATGGCTGTGTAGCTGGGAGTTCAGACTTGTCACTCTAAGCTCTGGCAGAGGAACCAAACCCAAACCTGTTTATGGTGTGGATTTTTCTCTTTCCACCCATGTAAAAAAGCAACAACAGGAATATGACAGATGCTTGTTTTGATAATTAAGACAACACCTCAGTTTCTTTGGGAGTCAAGTCCTACACAAATTCACAGCAACACCTTGTGCCTAGAAAATACTACAGCTGCAGGATGAACTGCATATGGAAACATTTCTGTAAATGCCCCAAGCCTACCCACCTACCTCTTCTGACCTATGGGAGGGACACTTGCAACTCTATCTCCATGATAAGGTGAAGAAAATACCTTACATACATTTGAACGTATTGAGAAAAAAGCTTCACAGCTCTCAGGAGGCTCTAGGTTACGAGGGAACCTCCTAAGCAAATTTACACTGATAAAAATAAGCAAAACAGCAGTGGGATATATTTACTACAGCCTGGTGCCAGCAGTATTTTCAGAAATTATTTTCAAGTGCCTGACAGGGATATCCTCAATGCCAGCTTACCAGCACTATGCATACAAGGGCATTACTTAAAGCAAGCCAAAGGGTCTTGGGTTGCCCAAACACCTTTGCTAAAACAAGGAACTTGCTAATAGCTTACAGGCAAACAGCCATGAAGCCTCCCTCTGATCTCTTCATTAACATTTCTAAGACCTTCTTTCCCTGAAGTCTTTTTTTAAACTTTTTTTTTTAATTTATTATTTGCCCTCCTAAATCCCCCTCTGTGGCTACCTTTAGCCTTTCAAGTTTTTTTCACTTCTCTTCTAAATATAGGCAGCCCTTTCCACTTGTTCTTTTTCTTCTACATGCCCCCAATACTGTATTTGAACAATATTAAAAGTTGTATTTCAAAAATAAAATGTATTACTGAAGGAAAAAAAGTTAGATAAGAAAAAATGAGAAGTTAACAGAAACTAGCCTCATACAGAAGAGGTAAGAGCTTTTGTAGAACACAAAATAGAAAATTAAGTTTGTTTTCCAAAAACATCCATTTAAAAAGAAAAAAGACAAAACTCATCGTTTCCCTTGTTTTCCTCACCCCAGAGATGGAGAGGTACTCGTAAAGCACATGAGAGGGGCTGGCTTGCCAAAGCTCACAGAACAACCTACTATAAGGTAATACACAAATAAATAAAGTTGTGGGAGTTTCAACTGTTCATGCATTTGTGTTCCAGCAGCTCTTTGCTTCAGGTTCAGGGGCTTTCCTGGTACCAGACCCAAGATCCACAAAAGCCATCAGAACTCATTCTTTGTGTTTGTGAGCTTGTCCCTCATTAGCTTATCACACATACTGACTACCTGGAACAGAAGCCAGAGAGATTCAGACAGCAAGGTCCATCCAGCTCCAAAGTCTCTACATTTTCTACAAAATAACACTTGTTTCTTGGTGATCTTTTTCCAGATGGTACTGCTATCCACCACTATCCTATTTCCAAAAACCCAGAAACTTCCAGAGATCCTAATAGGCCAAAAAAGGTGCATCTGTGGGGGAGAGTGGCCTACTAACAGAGGGACAGACATGTGTAAGACCGAAATTGCCAAATTCAACACTGTTTGGGTGCGTATTCAAAGCAAAAGCAAGAAAGAATCATGACAAGAGAAAAAGTGGGAAAAAAATGAAAACAAAACAAGTGAGGAACAAAGCCATAGGCTTACACTGTGAAGCTCTCAAGAAAAGTAAAGCAATTTGCAAATTCGAAGAAACAAGAAAAAACTACACTCTTCATGACCACCAAAGCAAAGAAAGTTATATACTGTTAACAAATCATCTCTAGTTTCTCTTAAATAGAATAAATTGAGGCATTCCATTACAACAACAGATGGCATTTTACACAATACAATGAAGCCAAAACCTGGGGTCTTTAGTTAGTTTAGTCTACCACTAATTAAACTGGAAAGGAACTGTGGGGAGGGAAAAAATATTTGTCATACACAGAGGCGCTGCTATTAGCAGTAAGCTAACTGGGTATAAACACATTTCTGTTGTGGTTCTCGTTGGAACCTTTTCCTGATAAAGCCACTGTTATACTGACTATAGTTTATAATACATTCATATCGCCCAAGCTGTTCATTCCCACAAACAATGCTGCAAGTGTGGAATTTTCCCTGTTCCTTTCAGTGACATTTTCTTGGCTTCTTCCTCTGGGAAAAATATTTAGGCAACAATTTCCCTTTAGTGCAATTTATGTAGGCCCACTTGAGTCGTTTGATGCAGGTCAGTGTGCTGTGCTGCATTTTCACTGTTCTAGTTCATGGAGCCTCAGACCTAGCTCTCTAGATGTTACTGTTGAGCAAAGAGGAGGGCAAAGTCAGCCACATCAGGGTTTGTAAAGCTCCGTCATCCACTTGTTAAGCATTCAATTTGAAAATTCATCTTACACCGAGTAACTAACAACAACCACCACCTGAAAAAAGAAAGTTGAAAAACCTCCTTTTCCATGTCCGTTGTGTTTTCTTGACCTGCAAGCAGAGCGCCTTCTCTTTCCAGAAAGGCTCTGGCACTTTGATGCAACAAATTCTCTTCTGCTCCATAGCAAAAACAACTCATTTATGACTACTGTGCAGCATTAGATTTGAATACGATTCTACTGGGCCTTTTCACTTATTTCTTAGAGAACAACATGGCAAGTAAATCACAGGTTTCTGGAGATTGATCCATGTAATTTAAATCCTATATAGTTAGGAATACTTCATTTCAACAGGGCTTGTACCTTTATAAACCTACTACAATCAAACATCTTTGCTACATACAGATCCCTGCTTCATAACTCATTTTTTACCTTCCAGGTGAGCAGAAAAACAATTGCAGATTAGCATTTTGTTACTTGCGAACTTCCAGCAACCTTAGAATTCCATTTCGTACCTGATTTCTTTGTGTAGTAATTTGAGTCCTCTAGAAAACAGAATCTAATACTTCTCCCAGAAACACTGTTTTCTGGTTTCACTGAGCATTTCACTAAATGACCAATGAATGCCTGTTGTCAACATCAGCTACACGGAATATTTTCAGTGTACAAAGCAAGCAGAGAGTCAAATATTTAGGAAACTGACAGAATGTAGCTACTAATACACTGTTCCCAGATCTTCAAGGTAATTTGACAACAGCATTGTACAGACCAACATCACTACCCACCCGAAATCAGAGACTTGCCTTACCCCAAATGGTGGATACGAAGCAGCAGCAGCAGCGGAGGCAACGCTCACTGCGGGAGGTGGTATTCCTGAAGAAGAAGGTGGGAACAGACCCAAGGCATTCAGATTTAATCCAGGAATTAAATGTGCTTGAAGCTGCAATGGCAGAAGAGTTTATTTTAGATTTACAGTTCCCATTAAGTTTAATCAAAATGCTAGCTGACAGACTTTTTGACTTAGTTAAGTTTTAAGTTTAACAAAAATGCTACTTGACATAGACCTTTTTAGAAGATGTCAGTACGTTCTTTAAAGCGTTTTCCATCTCCATTACCCCAAGGACTCAGCTTCAAACTTACTTCCCAGACATATGCACAGAGCAATAATGTTAAAAAACACAACTGTACTAGGAGAGGCAGCTGAGAGTCACTTGCTACAACTTAATCGAATGAAATATATAACAAGCTTCGTAGCAAGAAATTCAGGCAATAGCATCATTTACTTTCAGAGTGAACAAAAATTACCAGAGAAAATCACTTTGGCTTTATTCTAAAAAACACCCAGCCCTGTATAGTCAGAGAAATCCTACGAACTAGCCCCATTTTTTCATATATCCTACACTATAACCTCATCTTTCCTCCCTGCACGCAGGAAATCTTCCCTCCATGCCTGCATAAGATGAAGATCCCACCAGTGCTTGCTGGGAAAGCATCAGCTTTGAAGTTTTTTTAGTACCATTTTTGACTCTGCTAAATTATTGCCCAGTAATACTGCTATGATTTAGAAAGACTTCAGCTAGAGACTGACACCATCTCACAACATCAAGATAACCCAGGCATGAGACATCAACAAAACACCTCAACACTTCAACTACCCTACTAACCCCAACTAATTAAACTTGAAATACATCCAGTAATTGAAGTAGTTTTCTGCTTACCACACCTTTGCCCAGTAGCAGAGCAGAACTCACTAAATGAAGCAAAAATGCAGCACAATAAAAACTTTTTGTACTCGTGTGTAGTTTGAGTCCTGACTTTGCACAGCATGGGAAAAATAAGAAAAGTGGGGAGAATATTCTCTCCACCCAGTAGTGAAGCCATAAGGAAGAGTCATTTCTAGAAAATGACACTACTGTAAAGTTGAAAAATATTTTCAGCCCAATCCTAGCCCATAAGATTTGGTTACACTAGCACACAAGAAGCTTTTCATGGCTTACCAACAATTGCAGTTGTTTCCCAATATGCATTAGTAATGCTTTGGCAAACTAACATGGTGTGGTTTACTTGCTTTTTTGTTTTTTAATACAGACAGTTATTCAAAGATGATTGATTTTCTCATATATATAATCAAGAAAAATCTTAATATAGCCTTCTTAAGTTAAACAATTAAAAGCAGCAGAGATCCATCTCCTGTATGTTCAATCAAGAGACTAGGAATCATGACTTTAAGAAACGTACAGTATAGCACAAACCACATCAGCAAACACATTCCTTTTAAGGCTTCTGCAACAAGAAAACGTGAAATCGTCATCCATTTCCTCAACCTAAATGAATTTCTCAGTTTCCCTACTCAAAACAAACTGGCAGAGAAAGCCTCCATTAATAATAATTTAAAGAAAACACACAAGCCCAATGAGCAAATGCAAGACACAGAGTGGTTGCAAGAGAGAAATTCTGATTGGATATTAGAAATTTTCCCTAGAGAGACTGTGGACTCTACCCATGGAGGTAATAAGGTAATAAGGTAATTACCAAAAGGTAATAAGGCGCTACACCACCTCACTTAGCCTTGAAACAGGCCCTTGACAGAGCAAAAACCATGTTGGGACAGATGACCTCCAGAGGTCCATCACACCTAAACCATCTGTGGTTCTAGCTCCAAAAGAGCCCATGACACAAGACAACTCACGTTCATAGCAGCAATGTCATTTTCATAGGACTCCCTGATTTTCTTCATAATTTCTTCCTCGGCCTTGGCACAAGTTTCGATACTGCCTTTAACTGTAATGGTCCTTTCCGGATTATAGAGTGTCAAGTCCTGCAACCTACAGAGGAAACAGAAGTACAATTAATTAGCAAACAGCAGAAGGTCATCAAGGTTTATCAGCTGCGTGTGAAGACATCCAAACATGTTGAGTTTGCCCTCCAGACAGCATAATATCAGCTCACAACATGGCTCAGACACTTCTCAGAGCATCTGGAGAAACTCTACCCTCCCAGCAAACCCAACAGAAATCGCCACAGCAAGGTTGGGCTTCACATGCTTGTGATGCACTGATAAACCCAGGCAGCTTCATGGAGATATTTTAGGCTTAGCAAAAAGATTAAGATAAAGTCCAAGATTTTAATGCATGTAAAGCATTAAGGAAGATTGTTAATTTCACAAATTGTTTACGGACTATATTATTCGTATCATCATTATAAAGTTTGTTTCATGGACTGAAAACCATTACCTCGTTTACCCTGTATATATTTTTCCTTTAAGAAACAGCACTAACAGCCTGCATACTGTTTTCAAAAGTGTTGGCATAAATATTTTAAGTGAGCATGCTGGCCTTACAAAGCCTATTCTTGAGAAACACTTGCCATTTTGGTGCTTTTTCTCCAGTTGATTTCTCTCTTTTTCTTAGATTAATTCTGTAAAAGTTTAACATACCTTCAAGGAAGACCTCAAGTTCTCTCACCTGATTTTGAATTACCTCTTTTTGATGCATCTCATTCACTCCTAACTTCTTTGCTTTCATTTGAGCTATTTCCTGCAAACTCCCTCCCTGCCCCCCTGCCCCAACATTTCTTCACACATCTTTTTGTTACAGCCTATAAACCTTATTCTCTCTTTTCTGGCTAAAGCTCAAGTCCAGAATACTCAAATGCCTGGAAGTTCATGCCAGATCATTCATTATTCAGCATAGGAGGTTCTCTGAAGATATTACTTCAGGGTAAAACTACTATCAGCAGCCAAACTTCTACAGAGATGTTGATCTAATCAGTGATTTCCCCCCACTGACTTGCAGACACAAACATTTTCCCGGTAAGGTGAAAATTCCTGTTTTATCTCAGCTAAATTTAAACAGATCTGTTACCTTCACAAACTCACAGACCATAATCTATTATTTTGATGCATCCTACGCAACATACAACATTCAGCTGCTAGTAGCCACAAAGAGGGACAGAATTACTAGCGCAAATACTCTTAAGTATTCATTTGCTTTCCCTTTTGTCTAAAAACTCTGATCTATACCAGTAAGTAAAACATCAGTAGTTTCACAAACAGCCCAGAACTACTCAAGGCTTATGGTTTACAAAACACTCTTCTTTGCATATAGCATGGTACGTTAAAAAAATCACTTAAAATGTAGTCTGAAGAGCCCATGTTATATTTAGCCTTCCTCTTGACTGAATTTATAATGAGGAATCACTGTTTACATTCAGTGCATCTCATCTTAAGCAACTGTTTAATCCACATCACGGAAGGGGCTCCGGAAGGTTGTCATCTCAATTTTCAAAACAGAGCATTTTTGTAAGAACTCTGTACATGAACGTACCACAGCAGTGAGACACCTCATCAAAAGATTAGACCACTGAAAACTTACGGAGATATCGTGATTTTAGTATCTGTGTCCTGCTCAATTTTCTTCAGGTTTCTTCCTTCTTTGCCAATAAGTCGGCCAACAAAGTTGTTATGTGCCAATATCTTCAGGGGAATTTCTTCTGTACTGTAATAGAAGTTACACCCAGTAAGACTTTTGGAGAAAAGACTGCAAGCTTTTATGCATAACATGCATTTTCATAGAAAAGCATACCAATCCCATTCACTTGCACATTTACACTAGATGCAGAAGAGTCCACGTGTGATGTTATTTCAGCAATATCATCTAAAGTGTCATTGCAACATATCTGCTAAATAAAAGTCATACTGAAGCAGCAAGAGCTCTTGGGAAGGAAACAATATGTCTTAAAGGGAGATAATACGTCTTTTAGGGAGATCACTCATTATCCTTGCTCTGATTAAAAGTTACTAGTTCCTCAAGAAGCTTCAGTACTTGCTCTAGTTCTCCTCAAAATCACAGCCACTGAATAGCTAGAAATGTGGAAGGTATTGGGGCTAATTAAACAAGCAGACTGACCCTGAAAGGTAAAAGATGACTTTTCTAGTTAAGTGTATATAATTTCTAGTTAAGTATGGATAACAGCAACAGAGGATTCACTACTTCATAGATTTCAAAGACTTCTTTACACGGAGTCAACAAGAATTCAGTTTTTAGTGCCTTCAAAATGAAATGTCTTTTACTCACAATTTAGTATCTTGAGCTTCCTTTTGCATGATCTCCATAATAATTTTACAAGCCGTTGAGCAGCCTTCAGGAGTTGAGTGGATGGTAATTGGTTTCTCAGCAGCACCTGCATTCTCTTTACGATGAATATCAATTCTTGAAAGAAAGGAAAACACTAACTGTAACCACATATTGTATGGTAAGCTTGCATATTTCCAGCTCTCATTGAGCTAATTAATTTTGAGCTAACAATGACTACATATTTAAGAGGCCTCATTTCAAAAAGGATACAATTAGTTGAACATCCCATAAATACTATTTTCTGTGTGTTTTATAAAGAGGCTCCCCTACCCTGACTTCACCAGTTAAACGTCATCTACATGGACACTGGGATTTTCATTCCTCAGACCGCAAGACAATCAGAGGATATGTTAGATAGACAAATCTGTGACAAACCACTGAAGAGAACATTTCATCAAGATATCCCAAAGCTCTGGACATTCATCACCAGTCCCATCGCTCCACTAATAGTGACTGTGCAACTCGAGTACAGCAAAACTTTGTCCCACCTTGTTTTTTCATGACCTCAACAGTAGGGTTTCCTAACACTTCTCTGCTAGCCAAGTGGCAATGTAGTGCCTGCATTCATCATAAAGATTACTTGCTATGTGTTCTAAGCCTAAAATGTGTCCTGCGATTACCTCTCCTCCAACTCCACTCTCTGTCACCCTAAAACTAGAAGCCTCGAACCACAGCAGTTTACATAGCTGTAGGACTAAAAATTCATCACAACCTGCAGCAAGACAATGCCTTGGATGCTGCTCGCACTTTGCCAATAACTACAGGTCACATCCTATTTCTACCTCTTCTTTTTTGGCTTCCTCCCCTCTCTTTCCCCCCCGATCAAAGCTGTTTCCAAATTTAAGAAACAACCATGATGCTCTTCAATAAACTTCTACATTTTTCCAGTTGTGATCCTGAAAATTCATTTTGTTTCATGATGCAGCGTTTTGAGGAGCCCATGGCAATCCTTGCTGCAACTGGAAGGAGACAACCTTTCTTTTCTTAATCCCCCAAACAAGAAAAACATCATTCTTGTAGTCACATATCCTTCAAGTCAGCCATCTGCTATTGTTTCTGCTCTAGCCAGCCCCCCTTTTAAGAGATAAGAGCTTTCCTTATGCCAACCTTCTAATTCACGTGCTATAAAAAACCTGGAAGTTTTAGATATCACCTGAAAATTGGTTGCCCGTAGGCAAACTACAACCAAGTCTTGTTAGGACAGCACAAATCTCTTAAATCCGTGTTGTTAAACACAGCAAAGAGTCTCCTGGGATACAACATGCTAATGCGAGGTTTGAAGCAGCATCGAGATAATCCGGAGTTCAGTGGGCAGGGGGGTCTGTTTGTTTTGTTTTACTCCTAAAGGCAGTGTTTTCCACCCTGTACTCTTAGGGCAATCCTAGAAGAGTTCCTTGAATGCAATCCCTGCCTCCCCCTGCATCTGCACGTATTTCTTCCTTGTGGGTAGGGATTTAGCACAATGAAAACAATCTCCTTCAGTGTCTCTGGACCTTAGTGCTCTAAGCTTCTTAGGTCACTTAGTAGCTCACTTTTTGCCTTCCGTGCATTTCCTTAATCTGTATTTTGGTGGGGTCTGCAGTTTAATAGCAATGCATTTATTCACCCCTGTGTATTCCTGGTAAGGTGCAAGGAGAGGGAGAGATGAAGGCCCTTTTTTTATGGCCTCCCCCTCTTTTATTGAAAATATATTTAAATCCTAAGAATGCCCCAAATTAAACTGCAGCTAGAATAAGCACTTACAGGCTAGGCATGTCACCACAGTGACTGCATGTTCCACAGACCGAGATATTACAGCTTTCACGTTCACCTTTTGTGCCCAGAGCCTTATCAGTACATTTATTAGGTAACTCTGGCATCAAGTACCATCCCACTAACACCGCCTATTTTCATTCAAAACCAGGCAAGTGAGCTAGTATTTGAACACGTATTAAGGGCAGAATACAGTTCTTAAGTCTTGCAAAAGATTTCCTGGTCGCAGTGATTTTCATTTGTTGTGAAATTTTACACATTTCTAGAGTGACTCCTTGCCATCCCAGCACAGAACGCAATACTGCTCATCCAAGCTGAAAGCAAGGTGGAACACCAAAATTTGGTCCCCAAAGATGACACTTCTGAGGACACAGAAGCCTTCCAAAGGACGTAACAGCATTATGGGAGGAGTGGGAGACATTTCTCCCTGTAATCAAGACCATTTTAGTAGCACAAATTTGTAGAGGGTTATGGCTCAAACATTCCACATTTTTTAAAAAAGGAAAAAAACATTACTGCCAGTGTCTCCTAGCACAATTAAGTTTGCACAATTTACTCCAACTAGAAAAAGCAGTGCTGTTATATCCATAAGGCTTTCTTCAGAAGTATCAAGACAGACACAAACCAGAGCGCAACGCACACAAAACACATTCTTACCCCACAGAAGAGAAACAAATTTCACATTTCCCTTTACACAGCAGAAAAAGACACGACATTAAAGCTTAGGATGACTTTTTTTTTTTAAACAGGGTAACCTACTTGGACTGCGTCTGCTTTGTGATGTTTCTGATGGTTGCTCCTTCCTTCCCGATGATGGCTCCTACGAACTGCGTGGGGACCAGCATCCGCAGAGGAACGTCCGACTGGGGCTTCTGCCGCGTGGTGGCACCGGGGGACCCCTGCCGCGGGGGGCCCCGCTGCCCGAATCCGCGTCTGCCCTGGGGATGCTGCTGCGGAGGTTGCTGGGCTGCCATTTCATCGGGGATATATGCGACTTTCAAGGAGTAGTTTTCAAGCTGAAACCCGTTCAGTTTTTCTATTGCTCTGTTTGTTTGCAAAGGGGAGGAGAGAGAAAGGGAAAAAAAGAAACAAAACAGTCACATGTGGGACCTTATAAAATGAGAAGTCACCTAGGTGTAGTCTTCTGCACTTTCTAAATCACATGACAAAGCTAAAAAGCTATTTCCTAGATGAATGGTTACATTCAAGACTCTTTAGTCAAGATTTAGATTACACAGCTTTTTTCTTTTTTTTTTTTTTTTTTTTGAAGTCACCATATTAAGAACTACAAGTTAGTTCTTGCTTGCTCTGGGCTTCTGTGCACTTTAAACATTTCGCTGGTACAACCCTATCAGCAAAACCTCACAGGAGACAGAGCTTATACACTCAAAAGCATTCTTTTGCCTGATTTAATTTAAATCAGTTTCCCAAATAGAATTAAAGCTGCACCAGAGGGAAAACCTTTTCGCTGCTATCACAGCACCTTCATTAGGGTTTCTGCCAGCACAGCTATTTGGCTGGATTTTTTTCTTCCCCCTTCGATAACTGACACAGCTATGACACAAAAGAAAGGAAAGACAGCTTCTGCTTCGCTCTCAGCAGGAAAGAAAGCGCTCAAAGCCAATCCATGGCACTTGAAACATCACTTGGCAGACCACTGGAACACCTCACAACTTACCAGCCTCGTTGCGGGCAGGATTAAAAGTTAACCAGCAACTTAAAGCATCAGCTAAGCTCTCAATGGATGCAAAGGCGCTCAGAGCCATTTACATGGTGTTTCAAGTTCTGCTGCCCTTTGAGGCAAAACAGGGCCCCCTCCGCTGAATATCAAAGAGGGATTTCACCCAAAGGCACACAACGTGCCCACACCGTGATCCATCACGCCGAAGAGCAACCCGGTGCTCTCCTCCCCTCAGCCTCTCCACACCGGCTGAGCTCCCACAAAACACGATGCTCCCTCCCCATGCCATCCCACCGCATTAAGCGATATTGGGGAGCGTGGCTTCAGCTTCACACAACGCTCTGGTACCCAACTTCTGGGCAGCACCCGCTGAAAAGCAGCCCCTGCACCATTACAGCATTGAGGTTGCGATGACAGCACTGACAGGAGAAAGGCAGAAGGGGCATGGTCTGAGAGCAACCATTTCAACGGAGCAAGGAGGCCCCAGGCTCACAGCTCTGCCTCCTCCTCTCCACACAAATTCATGCTTTTGTCTGATGGACGTGGAGTTTCACTACAGAGGGCACATCACTCACATTATCAGCTATCTGATACACCAATATCACCAAAACACGCATTGATTTGGGGCAGTTTATGAATGCCAGGCTTAATCTGGGACAAAAGTTTACGGAGGGATTTTGTTTAAAGGCTTAATTTAAATTAAAAACACTCAGGGGAGGGCAGGAGGTTTCCATTTCATATTAAAGAACCCACCAACGTTTTCTCTTTTTTTTTTTTTTTTTTTTTTAAAAAAAAAAGCTCATAACAACCGTATGCTCTGGAGCAAGGCCTTTGAAATGCCGAAACCTAATCCTGTCTCTCCCCTCGCACATTTGCATGTAGTTACAGCCAGTTTGCCATCCGCTGCCCTCTGCAACAGCTTCACCCCTGCAGCAGAGGTAGTGGGAGATGCTCGCCACCCACCTATGGTTTCAGGGGGAGCCAGGACGCTCATCTCCTGGGTGTCCCGGCCCTGTGGTCTCCTGCCGCTGTCGGAGGTGAGAAGTAGCCTTGGTCATGAGAAGTGGGATAGAGGTACCGAGACTAAGCAGCAAAAAAAGAGGATAACCTGCCCCTTGACCTCACAGGGAATAGCCCCACGTCTGTGAAATACTCCAGCAGGGCAGTAAAGAGCTTATAGAAGGAGTTCTTGTCTTTGGAGCACCGTTTAGTAAGGGCTGATAATAAATAAGGCCTAAGGCAAGCCCGCTTACAACAAGGAAAGCCAAGTATTGAATAACTGATCGCTGCTCATTAAATACTCGTGTTCACCAAATGAGACAGGTCCTTCTGGGACAGGAGGGAAGGGTAATTGCTCCCACGATGGGAGAATCTCCTACAGCACATGGCAAAATACACGTAGAGCTGCACTGAAATTTGCTGAGGCTATTTCAAAGCTGACATTTCTCTATGTTTACTGCACGGACTTTGGAGAGCATTTTGCTATGCAAAATGCTGTGCTTACAAGAACAGTATGGGACTGAGCAGCACAGCTCATGGATCTTGTCATCCCATGGATTTGCCTCTCAGGTTCGAGCTGCACGGAGTTGCAGTACCCAAAAGGCATTTTCTGGAGAAGTGGTCTGAAGGTTTTCCCTTTCATGTAACCTGAAAATAACGTTTTTGGTTGCAAGTGTCTTCAAACCTCTTTCTCAGTTGAGTCTTACTGGAATGAGTCTTTTTAAAATCAGCCAGGAAGCTGAAGAGCTACTGGAGAGGAGCATGGCACCATCAGGCAGCGCAGTTGCACAAGCCCCGTTTGTTTTTGGAAACAAACCCCAAGATGCTGGAGAGATGAGCACCAGCCTTTTTGCCAACACGTTGGTGGTAGGCTCCAGATTGACATGCATCCCAGCTCCTTCCCTTCCACGCATTCATTTGACAAGTCCAGACACTGCTTCTTTCCCAAAACGCTTCAAGCTTACCTGGCTTTAAAACATCTCAGAGCAGAATCCAGCACTAACACAAACTCTTACATTAAAGCAGTACAAGAGATGTCTCATTCTTCCTCAGAAGTGGCAGGAGAGGAGAAGACTAGGCTTCTTGTTTGCAACCAAGCCACATACGTAGGTTGCACAACAGATACTGTAAAGCAACAACTGACATACCACGCTTTTCCTGGAAAGTTTTCCTGGAAAGAAGGTTGCAGTTTTTCTACTTCGAAACAATTTCTAAATTGTTGAATGATTCTGTATGACTACAAGTGCCTTAAATTCAAAGCAAACTCAAAAAAGGTCATTTTCCATTTCAGGAAATCAATCGTGTTAGCAGCGAACAACCCCAGGCTACCAAAACCATGTGATGACAGGGAAAAATAATTCAAATATTGAACAAGTTGGTTTTAAGTATTTGAAAGCAAGCAGGCTTTAAAGTTCACTTCTCTAGCTTTAATATTAGAGGTTAGCATCTAGAGATACTACGATATCACATGTTTAACTAGCCCAGATATTTATAGAGAAAACCTTAAACTAATGAATTCATCCTCTGAGTCACAGTTCTCCCTATTTTACAGGCTGACTGTTTTGTAATCCGAGTCGATCAAGTGACAAGAAGCCAGAAGAGTCAGAAAACACTGCTCTCCCAGCCGTGCGTGGAACTGAGGCTTCCCAGGCAGGTGTCTCGCTCTCAGCTCTGGTTCATGCCCACAGAAGCGAGCGCAGCGATGACTGATTGTCAGTAATGCAGGGAGAAGACAATGCCCACAGCTGCTGAGAGATCACTTGGTGCTTTGAGCCTGGCCTTCAGTTTTCCAACATTTGACAGTTTTCACTAGGTCCTTAATATGCTGTCATAGCACCTTTATTTAACCGTGCTGAAGTTTTCTGTGGCATAAAATGAGGCTATGATCAGGCAAGATTACACTCTCTTCAGGAGGCCTTGAGCACCAGTAATGACCAAGTTTCAGAGGCAAAGTACTGCTTCAGGAGAGAGAAGGAAAAATAGAAAAAAAATCCTGAAAAAAAAATGTCAATGGATTTAAGCCACAGGGTCCCTAATCTTACTCTGGTGCTAGCATCATGGAAAAAAAAAAAAAAAAACAAAACAAAAAACATTAGAACTTGCCATCAGGAGAGCCATCCCCACTCCCTGTGGGAGAGGGAGCCTCAGAGGAAAGCAAGGGATGGTTTCTTCACACCCCCAGTGGCATCTGCTTGAGTGAAGGCTACAGGAGATCCCCACCACACTGCCTACCACCATTTTGGCAGTCTACCAAAAACCATGCTAAATTCAGCTCCTTTCATCAAGCACATCCTCAAACAGGCTGACCACCTTGGAGACCCGAATCCAAGCCACACCAACACAGCCACTGCTTTTATGAGGCCTCTGCCTTCCCAAACAGAGCTGGGCATCTCCATGACCACAGTCATAAAGGTCTCACAGGTCACCTCTGCCATTATCGGTGCCCAGTCTTTTTCATGGGGCCTAAAAGCCTTCGGGTGACTCCATGATGGCAGGGATGGAGAAAACTTCCATAAGCTTCCTCATTAAGAGGTAACCCCTCCTATTACTTTTTTTTTTTTTTAATATTTATAGGAAAACTGAAAATGTTTATATTTCATATGCCAGCAAGAGCTGGTAGACAAGAATCTCACTGTAGTTCAGAAAATATTCTGTGAAATAAAACAAAGACTGCCGCAACCACTGCCTGTGCTCTGTGAAACTGTACAGCAGCCTGCCTTATGTTCAGGTAACATCTATTCAGAGGAAGATCTCTGCAAGATTTATATCTTTAAATAAACATTTTGTAAATTAGTCACCTGAGTTTTTTCCCCCATCAAAATTACACCTCATGGCTGTCCTCTTGCAAACTTCCTATGCGGAGATATTTGCTCAGCCTTCTTCTCCCTTCTGATGCTAGCAGAGGTTAAATATCCTAAATAAATGAATACAGTAGAAGCACCAAGTCTTGTGCAGGAAATCATTCATCCATTGATAGCGTGATCACACTAAGCACTAGATGGAGAACATATTTCACTCCCACATGCAGCTTGTACATACACCATCTTTCATTTTTCCTCCCTAAACAGATACATTTGCATACCGAGAAGACAGATTTACATGGTAATTTTTCCTCAGCATAAAGATTTTTTTTCCACATTAAGTAAAAATATAGTTTTCATTAGTATTTGTGAAAATAAAAACAAAGCAAAAGACAAATCTAAGCTTATAATCATATACCACACCAAATTTTCAGTCTTATCGTTCCTATGGCAACATTAGTCCTGACCCATGATGGAATATAAAAGTATTAGTTATGTGAACTCTCATTCATTTGTCAAGGATACGTGTGGTGTGCACACAGCTTTGTGCCTCGTTGAAAGGGTAAAAAAAAACCCTGTTTTTGTATAGATTCTAATTAAAAGGTGATCACTAGCATCTTATAGTAATATATCTACCTGTATCTGCGAAAACACAGATCCCGAGCTCCTCACGTTGCAGCCAGCAGCTAAAACACACCATCACTTATGAGACACAACCAACAGGCATATCTCACTCCTGAGCTAGAAAAAAAAATGAGAAAATGGACATCCAGCCCCATCTTCAAACGATAGGCACCACCTCCACAGGCATGAAGCCAACTTTGCACAAAAAACCTTCCAAAACCCTGGGAAGAGCTGAATCCTGTAGCATGTACAAGATGCCTACAAGCTACATTTTGGGGAGGGAAAGAGGAGGCAGCATGACTATGAAGCCAACAGCCACAAGGACATGGCCAGCCTGTCCTGGATCGACAAGGGGAGAGGAGGGAGTCCCCTTTGGTGAGCAGGCCCCAAGACCTACATGGCACTGGTTGTGTGTTCAGCCTCAACTGCACACACCGGGCTCTGCCACTCCTCTCCCCCAAACATTCCAGAATCCACTGCAACAGTCAGTAACCGCATGTGCAAGCACAGTGTGCACATGCTTTTTAAGACCCTCCTTAACTTCTGGTGAAGATGAGGCTTCCTCCCTGCAGCTGCTTGCAGGAGGGCAGGTTTGGGGTCACAGAGCTCCCCAGGCAGTCTCAAGTCTTCTCCTTGCTACTCAAGGAGTATGAGTGGATCTCCCTGGCCTGTGCATGACTTGGTGCTTGCAAACCTCCTGGGCCTCCTGCAGACACCTGGTCTGCCCACTTGAGGATGAGGAGCACCATCCTGCTTTCCTTGCCCAGCCAGCATCACACCTGCTCAGCTAGGAAAGAGACAGTGTGGTGACAGGTCAAAGCCACAGACCTCTATTCCAACTAGAAACCAGCAGCTGGGCACCTCACATCTCAGATTTTGGGTGCTGTGTGCTCTGTCCCAGACTTACTGCTTAAAAGAACTGCAATGTTCTTCACTAATTTTAGTCTCAAAGTTGATTTTGGATGCGGTGCTATACTGTATATGCCGCAATTACAGTACCAGCCTAGAAAAGGGGGGGGGGGGGGAGGGAAGACCTCTGCCACAGCAATTAGGCTTGCAAGACAGAGGAATGCTCAGTTTCCCAGCTGGGTGGATCCAAGAGCTTTATACACAGTACCACCCTTCAAGCCAAGCATACCACACTTGTATAAAACTGCTTATCAGGAGCATCTCCAGGCTGTTCCAGCACCATCACGGCAGAGTGCCACATGCACACACTCCGGCAGGCAGGGCTATGCCGTACAGCCTGTCCAGAGGGGAAGCAGCCAGCTCTGCATGGTTTGTCAGCCAACACTTAGCTGTGAAGTTAGGGAGTGCACTGAAAAAAGTTGGTGAGATGCTCAGGACTGGGAGCCCACTGCATGCAGCACCACAGGGAACGGACGGTCTCAGTCCTTGCAACAAATGGGTAATAGCATTGTTTGCCCTCAACAGTTAAGTCTCACAAGGCAGAGCTCGTTATCAGCTGCTGAATCCCAAGCAGCCTATAAACAGCTTCCACAAAGTCGGTTCTTGTTGCTCCCACCACTGCACAGGCTGACCAACACTAACTTTTATCAGATGTCAGCACTCGTGCACCGCCCCCCTTCCAAAGCCATTGCTGCCCACCATAACCAGTTCCAAGAAGCAAAGCTAGGTCACATCTAGCAAAACATCCAACTGAAACATCACCACAGCTACTATAGATCAGCCACGCATGCATATACCCTGTTGTGATTCTACATTACAATTCCTTACTGTTTTTCCTTAAAAAATACCCACTTCTCCTGGGGGTTGCTAAGTGGTTGCAGGCCTTCACCCTAAAGCCAACCATCCTCATTTAACATTTTCCTTATGGAAAACAGGCTTGTGTCCTTAGGCAAACTCAAGTCCCTCTCAAGGCATTCACCACACAAATCAAGGCTCTTCTACTTGCCCTACCTGCCCAAGGCAGCTGACACTGTGTCATCATTCAGCCGCTTCAGGTCCTCTTACCAACACTTGCGCTGGATGCTAGTTCACCTGCTTTGAACTCAAGATACCTTCAGTTACGTTCATGTGATTTCTCATGCAAAAACAAATTTATCTCAGTTGCTTCCTCGCAGGCTTGGCTTATCTCAGCATTTTCTCGGTATTAACCTCAAAATTTAACAAGTACAGGCTGAGGGGGAAGAAATTGTACTTTGTTGTCTTCAGTTTCAGCATGGAATGCACAAATCCAAGAACCCACACCACAGATGACAGATCAAAAATATGCATCATGCTTCTTTCCATGGTATTTTAGGTACTTCCTTCTTACATTTTCAAAGAGGGAATTAGCACATGCAGGATTTCTAACATTGCACCATAGGCTTCTTCAGAACGAGAAATTCAACATCTTTCTTAATTATTGTGCAACAGAATTAAAGAAGAGCCTGAAGAACACGTTGAATGATTCAGGTTTTGAGAAGGTAAGTTTAATAGTGAATTGAAGAAAACTACTGTTTGCTTCAGCTCCACTATGTATAATAGGCACACTGTTGACACAAGTTTCCCATCACATTTGCTTAGAGTACACTAACAAGTAACCTAACACTTGGAAAGATGAAACATGTGTTGCATTCAAGTTGCACAGAAGTCCTAATTACTTAATTATGTGTACAAATTTATTTCATTTGTAATTGTATATTAATGCAAACCATAAGCATAGCCCGCATCTTAACTGCTGGTTTTAGTTAGCCACAAGGTGGCAGAAATTTCAAAGTTAAAAAAAGAAATTCATTGCAGGCTATTCCCTGGGTTGGGTTTTGTTTAAACCTGCTGTGGTCATAAAGGAGGAGGAAAATATGTTTATGTCCCCAGATTAGGAATTAAGAAAAAAAGACTTCTGTGTTTCTACCTGCAGTGGAAAAGCAAGATAGAACCTATAGCATAACAAATAATGACAACATTTAAAAGGGAAACGATACACAACTGCTGACTACGAAAACAAAACGTTATATTTTTAAGTTTCAATATCTAGATCAAAATTCCTCAACTACTGAAGATATAAGCAAGCAAAGTTGACTACCTAAAGTTAAAAAGCCCAAATAAATACTTCAGTTTTTCCAATAGTGACCTGCTTGGAAAAAGTGTTAAATTTTCTAGTTAAAAAAAAAAAGACACATTTATTGAGGTAAAACCTCAACAGAACAGAAACCAACAAGAGAATACAACCTCTGTTACACAGGAGACAAACACATAACAACCAACACTGTAAAAGGACAAAGCTTTTAAAAATAGATAAAAAAAATCATTAATTCCCATCCTCTGCCATTGGCAAATCACTAATCTTCTGCCCACCACAGTCAACTAAGTTTACCTAAATTTTCAATTTTCTCATACAATCCAAGTGTAGGAATAGTTGACGACAAAACAGCAAACTAAGATAAATCACACAAGACTTGGCAAGGGCAAGGCAGAAAGGCTTTCTTAAAATATTATTGCTCACGTTATCATTTTGTTGGTAGATTAATAGGAAGCAAAGATGCATATAAAATTTAAAACAATGTGAACTCCAACATGCAAGTTAGCCTACGGTAACAAATAAACGAGACACTTACTGTCTAGCCTGGTCCTTATTGCCGTACGTTACATTTACGACTGCAGTCTCCGTGTCAGTGTTCACTGGAGAGAAAGAGGCAATGGAAAAGGGTAAATTCAGCGTGCACTCACTTCCTACAACAAATTTAGAAGCAGTCAGATTGGATAGTATACCTTGCTCACAGTTCTCCACTGTTCCATACTGAGCTAACAAACTGTCCAGCACCTATCAAGAGGGGAAAAAAAGAAAGACATTTCAATTTTAAAATACATTTAGAGAAGTCTGTAATTACACCAAAATTTATAATAATTTTATCAGAACATTTAATATTCAAGACAACTGCTGTGACAAGCTATAACTTCTTATTTTTTAATCACGGGACAAGCAAGCATGCAGAGCTTGTATTCTTTCCCAAGTTAGTAAATCCAAGCTTGAAACTTCATGAATGTGAAAACGCAGACCACATCTCCGAGAAGTCACACTGCACCATGAGTCCTAACCTTCGAAGATAAGCCTCCAAAACATGTGTTCACAGTGTGGAGTAAAACAAGAGGCAAGAAGAATTAAAAAGGAGCAAATCTAGAATAAAATATCTGTGAATAAAATCTTTCCAGAACAGAATCCCAAGCATGTTCACAACTCTGCTTTTGTTTTCCCCAGATAAGTATTATTCTCTGTCCCAGGGGAATCACTAGCAAGAGCATCCTCACAATTCAAAAAATCACAGCTCGTTTGTCCATTGGTAGAAAGACAAGGAAGAACAGGTAAAGTCTGAATAAAGCAGTCTCATCTGGCATAATTTTGTTCTGGTCAAATCAAAAACGAAGGGGCAAGAAATACTTAAATCTTGAGGAAAATCAGGGTGTCAGAGTATTCCAATGAAAACATCAAAATACCCGCTGTTGTAACGCCTCTAAAATCCAGGTGGTTCACACTTCACTTTCTTCCCACTAAGAAATCATGTTGCAGAAAACAGTTGGCTACACCAGTAGCTAGCAGAGAACACAGGTATATTGTTGTGCTCTGTTGCATCCTCACGTTTCGTGTCCATCACCAAAAGGTTGCTGAAAAAGTTTCCGGTTTACATCAAGAAGTGAAAAAGTCAACTTGCAATTTATTCCATGGTAGAATTGCCATTGCTCATCTCAGTTATTCTCTTCAGGCTAGCTGTCATAACAAAAAGGGAGAAATCCCTTTTGGGAAAGGAAGGAAAGAAGGAAGCACTGACAGAAGTGAGAGGCACGCCACACATCTGTGCAGCTTGCCACTGCAGCCAGGTTCCTCTTGCTGCAACCAGCATCCGAGCACTCACAAAAGAACAGCCCCTAAAAACGTAAAGGCTTGGAGCCCACATCCCTGTGAAATTAACTATTCAAAATGATAGTTTATTAACCTACTGTATACTTTTACTACAATATAAAAGGCGCTTTTAAAATAAAATGAATGTGTATGCCCAAACTTAATGACAGCTTACATCAGTATAATTTCAAATCTTAATCTTCACCTCCTATTAAACCTGAAATTGCATGCAGACATTTCAAAGGTAATATTCCAAACTAGGTATTTAAAAGGCAGCGCGCTACTTGCCAAGTCTGAGCAACGCATTTACTACCTCTAAGTGCAGAATTTCCCCATCCTTATTGCGCAGGGTTCAGTAAGTTTTCTTGGCAACAGGTTTCACAGACAAGTTGCTAATTGTCCTCTCCTCCTACAACTAGGCATTAGCCTACTCCTTGCGATCCCCTAAAATAGTCTTTCTGCCACTCCTCAGGTTCTACAATTGGAAGCTGCTTAAGAAAAAGTTGACTCTGAAATTCCCTAAATATTAACCGAAACAGAGATGGTTCCAGGGGATTAGAGTAAATGAAGAGTCTGGGGAAAATCCTTTTGAGACCATTTAAGCATTCACTGAGACATGTGGGAGCACAGAGGTCTTGCAGCTCAGAGGTTCTGCATCAGCACAAGCCAGAAGAGTCACCGCACGTGTGACCAGCAAAAAGCCTTCTGCTGCAGACGCCCCAAAGGATAATTTTGCCTCAGCTGAAGTCAGCAGATGAACAGGACCTCAGGTGGTTTGAGGGTTTTAAAACAAGGAAAAGCAAAGCAAGTCCCTGGCTTAAAGACCCAGTTTGAGATGTTTATTCCAACCAGGATACTGAAGAGCTCATCAGTCGCAAAGAAGCAATTTTTGTCCCCACAGCATGTCAACACCAGTGCTGCATTACACAGCACTGTACTACAAGTATGAGCTAATGTCTTTAGTTATTTATGACAAATTTTGATTACACTTGAACTCTGCAGCCCACCCTGGCCCAAAGCTGCATCACTTCAAAAATCACATGTCATTTTCAACAATAGAGAAGACAATAGTGGAATAAAAATTAAACAGCATTTTATAAGCTATTTCCATATTAAATTTATGTTCTGAGCTAAGAATGAAGTGTGATTTTTTCATTAAAAGCTAAAGCCACCTGCTTCACTATGAAAGGGAACACTTTAAAGCTGAAACTAAGTAACCTTCCCCAGACATGATGCTCTCAGAGCTACTGCTTCCAACATGTCTGTCAGCTATCATACACCTCTCAGCACGCTTGACTTGCATCTCCTCCAAGAAGCCTATGAAGCAAAGGCTCTTTTGCCACTAAAACTGAGGAATAGCCCAGGACCCACTATGCTGAATAGTGGGATTCAGCATCCCACTCCTCTTCATCACAAGTTTTCCACTTACACTGCTCCTTAACCCTCTGAGCTGTCTCAGAGACTGCGTCCACCTAGGTTTTAATCCACACGATTGAGTTCCTATTTTCTTAAAGGACTTTAATCAAACCAAACAGATTTGCAAGAAGTTTCCTCCAAAGACTGGAACTTGAACAAAAACAGAACACAATCCCTGTTGTGTCAAGGAAACTTGCTCTTTGCAGCACAGTACTCAATATACGCTTATGTTTTCATCACCTTGCTCATGCAGCAAGGTTGGAAGTGTGAGCAACACCACAGGGGCAGCCATTTAACCAGACTGTATTTAAAAATATACTAGTAAAAATATATATCAGCAGTGGTTGGGGCAGATGTGTGCGTGCATCTATTTTCCAGCGAGCTTTGTAGGGAGATGGATACTTTTAATAGAAGCAGCTGATCCAGTTGGGAAGAGTTGTGTGTACTCAAAACCAGATCCTCTATTGTAACTCACTGTCAAAACACTGAGCTCCACTCTTGCATGTGTTTCTTGCCTCACATGTATTTACTGCAACAGCCAGTTTCTATTCATATCCTTCCATTTTTTCATATTTCTCTTCATACTGTCTTTTCCTCTCCCCAAATTTTTCTCTCTAGCCCAAAGCCTCTAATTCTGCTGAAAAACAAACATGTTTTGTTTAAGCTGCTCTTCCGTAACACTCTTCGTGTACAGCCTTGTTGGGCAATCAGAACAAAATTCAAAGCCAAGTTGGTGGTGCAGCAGCAATTCTGATGAGCAGCTGAAAAGTTTATTTGTATAAACTTTTCATCTAAGCTAAAAAAAAGTCTTTCCTTTTCTTGAGCTCTTGTTCTAGCAGTTGTCTAAATTGGGTCTCCTGCTCTTGTTATAGCACAGATGTCTCTCTCACAAAAAGCCGCAGTCTTATGCTGTGGACTTTCATTCATCAGGCTCTAAAAGCCAGTTCTGACTTCATTATAAACAGCGTTACCCTACACCAAGCCCCACAAATCGCAACTGCTCTACAAGGGCTGCCTCACGAGCAAACACTACCCTTCAGCAGTGCTGAGAGCTCAAAGCCCACGTTGAAATATTCCGGTTTTCATGCAGATTTCCCGAGTTTAGAAGTGGAGCCTTTGAAAAAGCCAGAACAGTCATTTTCTGCACTATTTTGTGCATCTCTTCATACTGGGACTGTATGATTCCTGCCCTACACCAGAAAAAAAAAATTAGTCTCAAGGCATCGGGTATAGAAGAACAGTTTCCCTTATTGTTTCTCACACAAAATGCAGGAACTTCAGTGTTACTGCACAACCTAAAATTGTTTTCTTCACTCGTAAAGCAAGTGCTTTAGACCACCACCCTTACTTCCACAACTCTTAGAACACTGATCAGGAGTTAAAATTAGCCAACACAACTGAAATCACAAGCAGCAGAGGCAGAAACTGAGACAGGAGGATTAGGGTCATTCAGTAAAAGGCCACGTGGAAGCTTTTGGCAGCAAACACTCCGTGAGTGTTCCAGGTGATTTAACAAAAAAGGGGGGGGAGGGACTGGCAACAACATGAGGAAAGAAGTTGCTGGCACAAGTGGCATCTCTTTTTAGAAAGGAGAGGCAAGGTGAAAGAAAAGGAAAGAGCCAGGTGAGTATGGGGGGGGAGGCGGTGCTGGTAGCACTCCAGATATCAAGCCTGTTTGAACCACTGATGCCATCTGTACACCTTACGTGCTCTGTTGGCATATTTAAGCCCACAAAAAAAAAAATTAAATTCCACTAATGCAACACAACAGCCTGATGTAATCCCCACCAGGCCCTTGTGCACTTGCGACACGGGTGCATGAAGCAAGACCTCGCCTCAGCAGAGGAACCAGCGCTCGCCCAGCCCCACGACTTACAGCAACAGAAGGTCTTCAGAGCGGCTTCCTTTCGGCTTCAGTAATCTTTTGATTGGTAAAACTTGTATCCCCACTAGGGGGCCCGGCCAGCATAGCTTACAAGGAAAATTAAACATGAAGAAGCACATAATGAATCCCCGTGGAAGCCGTCATCTCTGCGAGGTGCAACCAAACAAGGCGGCGCCACCTGTGTGGAAGCCACCACAGGCCCCAGAGCTGGTGCTAGGCTGGCCTGGGCACTGCCACACGTCAGAGCACAAACACAGCAGCTTTGCCCGTTTTTACCAAATATAAGGTGAGACCAGAGCAGCGTGGACATGGAGGATCCAAACCAACACGTGGGCTGCCGGGATAAAGTTGCTTCAAAATGTCGTGAAGGCATTTGAATAGGCAAAGCCAGCTTGCAATGGCTCGGCACATTGCAACATGTGGTGATGGTGTTTTTCGTCTCGTAGGCCCTCCAATACCCAGTTTACTGTCTCATGAAACCATGACCATAGTCTGGAAGAATCAGAAAAATAAGTCTGGAAGCTGCTGAAGTCATTGTTTGCACACACCAGAAAGGCAGCGCCTGAAAACAATAACTCTGGCGTATTTACCACATCCCATACAAACCCTGGAGTGAATTCTTCTCCTGGGAACTTACAGTTGTATCCAAATGTTCAAAACTATTAATAAGTTTACCCTATAATACAACTGTGTTTAGGTGGCATTACCAGGGTTTTAAGAATGTAAAACTGAACCACAGAGAACAAAACCAAAATTGTCAGAAGGAACTACTAATTGAGTGACCAATTTGGACACCGAGGGCTTGATTTTCCACAGTGCTCAGCACTTCTGGGCATCCAAAGTGCAGCTTCAAAGCCACTTCAGCAGCAAGGGGAACGCTGCACTTCTGCACAAGAGGCCAGAGGCTCTTCACGTGAGACAAACTGAGCACAGCCCACACCACAAGCAACTCCTGGCAGCTCCTGCTTACACTGTTTGCCCAGCGCCAGGTAGCTGAGGCTAGGTGTGGAATTCAGTTTTCTGTGGCAGCATTCAACTCCCCTAATCAAAGGGGTTTGTCTTCCTGAAAATCCTCAGGTTACCACACACTTTAACTTTCTTATAACTGCATGACAGAAGAGCCAACCTCCTACCCCAAGCCAACATCCCTCCCTACAGCGCCAAGAGCAAGCACTAGGTCCCTATTTATCTCACTCATTACTGAACATCTGAAGTGTTTCATCTAAAACATGAAAAATTTTGTTAAGAGGTGATGTGGGCTATTTCAACTTCAGTGTTTCAAATTAAACTATATATATATGTATACACACAACTCCAAATAGATCTCAGGTAGAGCATCACAGGCAATCATGTCTGCAATGATTGTAACCAACTCCACGTACCACATGTGTTTATAACTAATTCCAGATAATGCTGCTTAACCATTTAAATTTATACACATGCATACATAAAAATCAAAAGATCAGAACAAAGTGCTTTAAAAAAGCTAGTATTCAGGAACAACATTTGAAGGACCTGCCTTAAATCTGCTAAGTTAAAAATCGCATAAAATATGGTTAGCATGATTTACAGATGGAAGGTCTGCTTCCAAAGAAAAATTTACAAGGAATCCAACAAACGTAAGCACCAGGGTAAAACCATTACAGATGAAGATCAGAATCAGAAACGCCTTCCCTTTTTTTTTTTTTTTAAATATATGAATTCATATAATTAAATACTGTCAGAATTTTTCTAAGAAAGCCCTGAAAGCAGAAGAAATAGTGAAAGAAATTTTAGGGACACCACACTGGAGATGGAAATTAGGCCAGGTACTGAATTCGGCAGGCTAAGGGTTCTGTGTGCTTTTGTGTTCCCACATTACACCCTGAGCTGGAAAGAGCTTCTAGTACGTGCGATAGGGAGGGAAGATTAGTGTGCATTACAGTAAGGAGGTATGGGATGCCAAAAAAATAAAAATAAAAAAGAGGATCACGGTATCAATGCTGACGAATGGTATTAAATGGTCTCCAAGGTTAAAAAAAGTGCATGAGAAATGCTTAGAGAAAGGCAAAAAACTTATTAGATGCATGGGTGGCCTCCTTCATAAAGAGATTAAAGAGAGCAGGATAATTCAGTTTGGAAAGGAACGAGAGGGAATATGATACAGGTATTATGAAATAACGAATCATGTAGAGATGGCCAAATTGGCAGCTTCTATTCACCCTTCATCTAAATTAAATGAAAACAAGTTTGAAAACAGAGAAATAACCATTTAAGCAATATTATCTGAATGCAATTAAGCGCTGCACAATATCTGCCACAATATTAATCTCCCCTCGCCTTAAAACTGCGGGAGCAGCAGCAGATAACATCAGAGTTTATAAACCAGGTGAGCACTACCACGGACACCCGGCATTCCCCACCCATCCCAACCACTCAAGGAGGGCTCCTTGGGGCACAGATCCCAGATCCCTGCAGAGAGGGTCCCCGGGCAGCAGCACCAGCTCTGGCCCACCCTCCTCCTCCTCCTCTTGCTCCTGCACTGAGGCAGATGGCTTCAGTGGCAATGCTCAGCACTGCTTCTACAGGCTCACTTGTAGCTTGACAAAGAATAAGGGGGTGGGGAAAAAAATTAGAACCCACTATGAAAGCATTACTAGCCAGTGAATATCTGTTGCCCAACTGTGATTAAATGCTAGACTGCACAAAAGCATGGGAGCCAGCAAATTTTAAAAGCATGTTTCGAAAACAGACTGGAATAAAGCATGAGTTTTCTGCTTTATTCACAGCACTTTAATACAGCCAAGTGCTTCCCTGACAGGCTCGACACCTTGCCCCACAGGCACCCAGCAGGGCTATCGGAGTGCCTGCTACAGCAGGGCAGGTTTCCATGTCCCACTCTGCATAAAAGAATTGGGGCATCTTCCCCTTTCCCCCCTTCAACCTTTAATTCTTCCCAATTTTGTTGGCTCTGGATTATAATGGAAAGCGTGGTCTTTTTAACGGGAAGATGCATCAGGGAGAACTACATCTCCTGTACACTTTACTCTTTTCTTGTGTGCACACATGTGAAAAAGGCACTTTTAAAAGCTATTTTCCTGGAGCTATTAAAAAGTCTTGATGCCATTTCATTATCACTCTACAGGGCTGGTGCTAGTCTGATATTTTTAGTTTCAACATAATAGTTGATTCGTTTAAAAAGAATTGCCTTCTGTGAAGTTGGAAACCTGCAACTGTAACAGAAAGCTGTCGAAAAAAAATAAAAATCAATTTCTGAATCATCTTTTGAAACCAATCAACAATTACAAGTTCCAAGAAGTCGCCCAACAACACAGGGATAATTTCACAGAGGTCACACGTGTGAAAAATATTTCTCCTGGTACAGCTGTGCTGGTGCTTTGCAGTAACAGAGCTAGGTCAGTGTTCAATACTAGGGACAACCTTCCTGGGAAGTTTGCCCCATATTCTAACAGTAAGCATTTGCTCTGGAATCTGCTTATAGCTATCTAAAAAAATGATAGAGGGAATCAGAGAAAAATCCCACAAAATGGATTTAGTTCTCAGATTAGTGCAGATAAAAATAAAGTACGTTAGAACTCAGATGGAGATCACATCCAAGGCATTCCCTCTATTGTGTACAAGACTCAGGGTGACAAGTTTGCAGAAAAAAAGATAAGCCCTTAACAGCCACTTTATAAATACCTTAGATCTCTTTATAACTTGGGAAAAAAACTATAAAAAGACTGAAGCATTTCACATGAGTTATATTTACAAGATCCACCCCCCGCTTTTTTTCCCAGTAGCCATCCATAAGATGCATACCACGCCTCTGGCTTACCAGCAGTCCAAGTGAGAGCACTGCTGTGGTCCAGACAAACATTTAGGAGGACGTTTGGCCTCTGAACAACTAGTCTCCAAAACATAAGGGACCACTGAAGGGAAGGAATGGTTATCTGCATTTTACAGGCCCGG